>NC_136159.1:4932820-5232506 GCF_965212315.1 Lampetra planeri
ACAAGAACATCCAGCACACGAACAGCAGATTGTCGTCATTTCCCAGCCCCATGACGAATGTCAGTAGCGGGCTGTGGTGTCTCATCCCGAACCCTTGAGTTCGACTCCCGCGCACGGCTGACGGTCGTGACGAGGGATATCTGTACGGGTATACGGTGTGTGTATATGTGTGCACAGCCGCCACGCTGCAGTAGGCTCGGGACGGAAACGTCTGTGAAGCCCTCACAAATCGCTGACACAGTTGCCTTGGCACCGTGATCATCTGCGGATTGATTGTCAAAGGGCTCATTTGTATCCCCTTTGAAAAGAAATAAACGCGCGCTTTGTTCTAGTCTGCGAATAATCAAGTACAATGTGATGGGGAAAAATATATATATCCGTGCAGGTCAATATGCAAATATTCTACCGAGGTAAAAATAAATATATATTGATATTTTCCAAGCAGTTAATGTTTCCCGCCTTTTTGCGAAAAGAACACAACGTACAAATGCGCGTGCATGTGCGAGTGGCAATGTGCATGGCCTTGATGAACTCTCTCTCTCTCATGTGGAAAAATCTTTGTACTGGAATTACAACAAAAACAACAACAACAAAAACAACAACAACAACAAAAACACAACAACAGCCATAAGTCACGATGTTTTCCAAGCAGCAGACGAGGAATAAAAATCACAAAGTAATTTTACGCCGGTTTCTTCCCCCACATCCCCTCCCCCTCATGGATGGCAGATAGAGAGAATTATTATAATGAAACGCGCGATAATTGCAAAGGACCTTGTTATGTAGCGGAATAGATTTTTTTTAAGTTGTTTAAAAAAAAACGTGGATAAAAAGCGGCGTAATGATTAGTGGAGATGGATGGTAACACGGGCGGGCCCAATGCTGGCAGGAATCCAGAGGGATTGAGTGGCACATTAAGTGGCCATGAATACATTGAACGTATACGGCTGTGATTTATGTTTTGGCAAACGGTCGACTTTATGGAGGAAACTGGAAGTGGGTTGGTCTGGATTTTTTTTCTTCTTTTTCTTCTTGCTTCCTTCGACCATATTCAAGTGAAACATTTTAAATAGCGATGGTGTGAGGGCTACATGCGTATTCGGTACGACGGCCGAAGTATAATTAATCGGTGGTTTATGTGAAAATGCACCCGTTCCTTAAAGGGAGGGACCTTGCCAAGCTCATTGATTTCCAAGCTGCTGATGAGACGAATTACTGCATCAATTACTGCATAATTTTAGCTGTGACGGTCCCACCTGATGACGGAGACTTGTGTTGCCTCCGAAACATCGTGATTTAAATTTTATTTCTATTATTACTTCTATTAATTGTATTTTTTTACCTACGTGACTTTACCGAAAAAACCTAAGAGTATGAATCCTTGCAGTCACGAAAACTTCAAATCTAGAAGTCGTATTCATGATGGCATTGCCATAGTATGTTCAGTCCTTACACCATAACACGTTTTAATGGTAATTCAAGTTCATAAGTCTCATGCTTTACTTTCGTCGCTAGAGGAATTGCAGCGGTAATTGGCACAAGTATAAAACAAAATTGAAACGGAACAAAAAAATCTAAATAGCACGCGCACGGAAGCGTGGAGAGATGTCAAGGTCGGATTGACGCCGAGGGACTGGAATAGGATCCGGCACAAGTATCAGGGGGACACACACGGAAGAACAACATCACGAAGACGGGCACAACGCATCGCACGCGCGCTTTCAGATGCGCTAATGCGGCCGTCTGGGAAGCCCCCTCCTTCACAATGTTAAGAAGCCACCGGAATTATGCGCTTTCAAATCAACTAGATTGAAAACGAATTTCTTCAGAACTGCTTCTTGTGCCTTTAGTTTGTTGTCCCTTCCCCCCGCACCTCCGATTAGCGCGGTTGGCTACGTACGATAAGCGAAAGAGGCTCAACGTTCATACGTTACAGCATATTGTGAAGGAACGCGAGAGGGCTTTGGCAGGGAAATATTGCTGGACTGCACGGAGGGGGGGGGGTGACCGCGGGATGAGACAGATGGTGGAATAGCGGCCAGAGAAGAGCGAGAAGGGACAAATGCCACCCGAGACAAACGATTTGCTCGTGGCGGAGGATTGGCGAGATGGGACGGGCAATTGGAACGAATGAAAGTTGAAAGGCGAACAGCGCGTAACACTCTTCCAGCTCTGCTGCCCGTGTTACCAGAGTCGCCGTCTGGCAAAAACAGGGGAGAGAGTGTTTAACATAAGAGCTGTCACTGTCGGGGATTGATGAGATGATTTCCTCCCCCCCCCGCCGCCTCTCAAGGACCTGTAAGCGAGAATTATTGAAAATGTTTATGTCCCAGCAGATGGCGCCATGGGCAAGAGATTTCAAACCCTTCCCCCTTAAGCGTGCCTACTGGGGATACTCCAGCAAGGAGAGCACTTGAAATCTTAAGTTCGAAACAGTCTGGTTTTTATACCACCACCACCGCCGCCGTCGTCGTTGTCGTGTTAGTATCACGGTTGGCTACGTACGGTGCGAAATAAGTTCTACATGCATATTAACGGTGGCGAGACGTTAACTACCTCGCCTGTTATACAGGAGGTCGTGGGTTCGATCCCGACCCTTACGCCTGCTGTATATTTGTAGTTTGTGTGTCTCTCTCTCATCATCATCACGGTGGCGAGGAGACGTTAACTACCTCGCCTGGGTTCGATCCCGACCCTGACGCCTGCTGTATATTTGGAGTTTGCGTGTCTCTCTCTCTTTGTCATCATCATCACGGTGGCTAGGAGATGTTAACTACTTCGCCTGGTATACAGGAGGTCGTGGGTTCGATCCCGACCTTGACGCCTGCAATATATTTGGGGTTTGCGTGTCTCTCTCTCTCCCCGTGGTCGCGTGGATTTTTCTCCGGGTCCTGCGGTTTTTTTCCCTTCCACATTGAGAAACGACGTACATTTTGAGTATTTGGCTGCTGCTATTAATGTCCACGTGATAAGCCACTTCGTTGAGTTATCATTTGTCGTCAGGTCGCTTCTGAAAAAAATAACCGTATAGCTCAGTGGGGCTTTACCTGGTAAAATAACTAAAATAGTAATAGTAGTAGTCTACTTCTTTTATGGCCACAATATAGTTATTATTATTATTGTTCTTCATGGTTCTTTCGGTAAAGTCACGTAGAAGGGAAATAATAAAATAATAAAAATAAAACATAATAAAATAATTCTCACGACGTTTCGGCCACAACGTAAGCAGCCTTCCTCAGGTGAAGAACAGGTCTGTCGGAAAGACAGCGTCTGAATGAAACACCACCAGGCTTGGAGTGTATATTTAAGCTGGGTTGGAGGGGGAAGAGCGCCTTAACAAAATAATTTGCATATCATATACGCTCCAAGCCTGGTGGTGTTTCATTCAGATGCTGTCTTTCCGACAGACCTGTTCTTCACCTGAGGACGGCTGATTGCGTTGTGGCCGAAACGTCGTTGAGAATTATTGTATTATGTTAAATTTTTATTATTTTATTATTTCCCTTCTACGTGACTTTACCGAAAGAACCAAGAAGATGAATCCCTGCAGTCACGAAACCTTTAAATCGAAATTATTATTGTTATTTTGCAAACACCACTCCACTTAGTTTCTCGAAGGGACGCGTGATGGAAACGACTGCTGCTCTCAGACATAAACCCCCAGCGTGAGCTGCTACTTCCAAATCGTTCCCGGCGATTGTTGTTTGGATGATGGTTGCTTTCATTTTGAGATGAAATTTCAAAACTACTTATTCTAGTTTTTTCCCAAAAGGGAGAACAATTCCGGTTATGGGTGGCCTTTCGTGACACGTATATATATATATATGGTAACAATGACAAAATTGCAAATAAAAGCGCGCTGTGATGACCGCACACGACCAGCGAAGCCATTCGCTGTCCAAAATGGAAAATTCAACTGATTAGATTTATTTATTCTTGAGCTTGCGAATGTCAGTAATAATCTCTGTTTAGTAGTAACGTTATGTACAGCCTGCCTCGGGGTCTTCAAATGCATTGCATTCTGCATGACCCAATCTGGGCTGTGGCAGCTGTCGATATACTGTAAGAAATACTCATTCTTGCTGCACTTGTGGTAATTAATCTTAGAAACAATCCGCGTGACACAAGGAAATCCACACACGGGTGAAAGAGCAGTATTTTACCTTTAATTTGATTCACTGTGTGTTTGCGGGGGGGGGGGGGGACACCGGGAATGGCTCAGTCTGAAGAATGATGCCACCTATTGACTCATCACAAGAGGATATATTAAATGACAACAATGACACACGGCCTCTCTGGATGAAGGCTTCTCCATGCTGTGGCGTCCATCGGCGTTGTTTGGTCATAGTTCACCAACCCGGGCAATGTGGGTTGGTGAAGGCGAGAACGGTGGAGATCTCAGACGCAGCCGTAGCCTGGAATTGAACTCGTGTGTCACCGGATTCGTTACGCAGGTGTGCCAACAACCACTGTACCACCACCACCGCCGCTGCACCACTAACAAGAACTACAAATGACAATCCATTTTAAATAACGGAGTTCGCTTTTGCGTGCGTGCATGCCACTCACTGAAGATGTATACATTGCCTAAATTGTGACAAGACCAAAGGGAGAAAAAAAAGTGGAATAACCTACAACCTCTCATCCCTCTCAAGCATGGAAATACTCTGGCTGGCTTTTGGAGCAGCCTGGCGCGCCGAAATGCCCGAGCGATGCACGCAAAAAGGGGGCACCGAGAATCCAATCTCCCGCTCGCGCTAACAGTGGTTGAGATGTAAGCGCTGAGCATCGCTAAATGGGTCAATACGTCTTTGTACGGGACAATAAAGTAGCGACCCCCCCACACACACCACCAACTATCAAAATAAAAGTCTCACCCGCGAATGCTCGCGCGACTAAAAAAAACAGCGGTGCTCGCTGTTCAGCAAAAAATGACAAACGCTAAATTGGAAATTGTGTCCGTTCGCAAGTGGATATAATTATTTCCTGCATTCGGGACATAATCATAACACACTCGCACACAGAGGGGCTATATTCATTGGTCAATTTCCAGATGTGAATAGAATTTATTACAGCAGTTCTTGATATATTATTTTCCCGTTTTTTTGTGTGTTGGTTTTATTGTATATGTTTGTTTAAATTAACAAAAAAACATCAACATTTTACGCAAAAACCACCAATGGACCGGCTTGCTATAGGATTGTCTTTAAATGGCGAAAATTTGTTAAACAATAAAGCTGACGAATGTTTTTTTTATTTTCTAAGTCCACAATTAAGCGGCGGAAATGCCGCTAAATTGTGGCTCCCACGGGGAAAGTTTAAAATGAAAAATTATATTCTCAAAGGACCCATCGAGCCATTAAACGCCAAGTGTTGGCACGATGAGCCCCTGGAATTATGTGGGATTTCGTTTCACAATCCCAAACGCTTTCCGCTTGGAAAGGGAATGATTAAGGTAGTGGCCCATTCATACCGATTTAAAACCCTTTGGTTTTAATTACTGCCTGTTTTGTTTTGTTCACTTTGTTTTATATTTATTCTCAGATCACACTGCTCGCGCATTTGCGCAGGGTAAACGAGCGGGGTGGAGGATGGGAGGGGGGAGTGAGGGGTTGCGTGATGACGTCGGGGTCACGCACTCTTCCAGGCTCAACGCTGTGAGATGTGGGTGACGACGTCATCACGTAAATTTGCGCGGTGACATCACAATGAGAGAACACCTCGCTACAGACCACACAATGAAAGAACACCTCGCTACAGACCACACAATGGGAGAACACCTCGCTACAGACCACACAATGAGAGAACACCTCGCTACAGACCACACAATGGGAGAACACCTCGCTACAGACCACACAATGAAAGAACACCTCGCTACAGACCACACAATGGGAGAACACCTCGCTACAGACCACACAATGGGAGAACACTTCGCTACAGACCACACAATGAGAGAACACCTCGCTACAGACCACACAATGAAAGAACACCTCGCTACAGACCACACAATGGGAGAACACCTCGCTACAGACCACACAATGAAAGAACACCTCGCTACAGACCACACAATGGAAGAACACCTCGCTACAGACCACACAATGGGAGAACACTTCGCTACAGACCACACAATGAGAGAACACCTCGCTACAGACCACACAATGAAAGAACACCTCGCTACAGACCACACAATGGGAGAACACCTCGCTACAGACCACACAATGGGAGAACACCTCGCTACAGACCACACAATGAGAGAACACTTCGCTACAGACCACACAATGGAAGAACACCTCGCTACAGACCACACAATGAGAGAACACCTCGCTACAGACCACACAATGGGAGAACACTTCGCTACAGACCACACAATGGAAGAACACCTCGCTACAGACCACACAATGGGAGAACACTTCGCTACAGACCACACAATGGAAGAACACCTCGCTACAGACCACACAATGGAAGAACACCTCGCTACAGACCACACAATGAGAGAACACCTCGCTACAGACCACACAATGGGAGAACACTTCGCTACAGACCACACAATGGGAGAACACTTCGCTACAGACCACACAATGAGAGAACACCTCGCTACAGACCACACAATGGGAGAACACTTCGCTACAGACCACACAATGGGAGAACACTTCGCTACAGACCACACAATGGGAGAACACTTCGCTACAGACCACACAATGGGAGAACACTTCGCTACAGACCACACAATGGGAGAACACTTCGCTACAGACCACACAATGAGAGAACACCTCGCTACAGACCACACAATGAGAGAACACCTCGCTACAGACCACACAATGATAGAACTCCTCGCTACAGACCACACAATGGGAGAACACCTCGCTAGAGACCACACAATGGGTGAACACCTCGCTACAGACCACACAATGAGAGAACACCTCGCTACAGACCACACAATGATAGAACTCCTCGCTACAGACCACACAATGGGAGAACACCTCGCTAGAGACCACACAATGGGTGAACACCGCGCTACAGACCACACAATGATAGAACACCTCGCTACAGACCACACAATGGGAGAACACCTCGCTAGAGACCACACAATGGGTGAACACCTCGCTACAGACCACACAATGAGAGAACACCTCGCTACAGACCACACAATGGGAGAACACCTCGCTACAGACCACACAATGGGAGAACACCTCGCTAGAGACCACACAATGGGTGAACACCTCGCTACAGACCACACAATGGGAGAACACCTCGCTACAGACCACACAATGAGAGAACACCTCGCTACAGACCACACAATGGGAGAACACCTCGCTACAGACCACACAATGAGAGAACACCTCGCTAGAGACCACACAATGAGAGAACACCTCGCTACAGACCACACAATGAGTGAACACCTCGCTACAGACCACACAATGAGAGAACACCTCGCTACAGACCACACAATGGGAGAACACCTCGCTACAGACCACACAATGGGTGAACACCTCGCTACAGACCACACAATGGGAGAACACCTCGCTACAGACCACACAATGAGAGAACACCTCGCTACAGACCACACAATGGGAGAACACCTCGCTACAGACCACACAATGGGAGAACACCTCGCTACAGACCACACAATGAGAAAACACCTCGCTACAGACCACACAATGGGTGAACACCTCGCTACAGACCACACAATGAGAGAACACCTCGCTACAGACCACACAATGGGAGGACACCTCGCTACAGACCACACAATGGGAGAACACCTCGCTACAGACCACACAATGGGAGGACACCTCGCTACAGACCACACAATGAGAGAACACCTCGCTACAGACCACACAATGGGAGAACACCTCTCTACAGACCACACAATGGGAGAACACCTCGCTACAGACCACACAAGGAGAGAACACCTCGCTACAGACCACACAATGAGAGAACACCTCTCTACAGACCACACAATGGGAGAACACCTCTCTACAGACCACACAATGGGAGAACACCTCGCTACAGACCACACAAGGAGAGAACACCTCGCTACAGACCACACAATGAAAGAACACCTCGCTACAGACCACACAATGGGAGAACACCTCGCTACAGACCACACAATGGGAGAACACCTCGCTACAGACCACACAATGGGAGAACACCTCGCTACAGACCACACAATGGGAGAACACCTCGCTACAGACCACACAATGGGAGAACACCTCGCTACAGACCACACAATGGGAGAGAACACCTCGCTACGGACCTCAGAATGAGAGAGAACTCCTCGCTACAGACCACACAATGGGAGAGAACACCTCGCTACGGACCACACAATGGGTGAACACCTCGCTACAGGCCACACAATGAGAGAACACCTCGCTACAGACCACACAATGGGAGAACACCTCGCTACAGACCACACAATGGGACAACACCTCGCTACAGACCACACAATGAGAGAACACCTCGCTACAGACCACACAATGAGAGAACACCTCGCTACAGACCACACAATGAAAGAACACCTCGCTACAGATCACACAATGGGAGAACACCTCGCTACAGATCACACAATGGGAGAACACTTCGCTACAGACCACACAATGAGAGAACACCTCGCTACAGACCACACAATGAGAGAACACCTCGCTACAGATCACACAATGGGAGAACACCTCGCTACAGATCACACAATGGGAGAACACCTCGCTACAGACCACACAATGGGAGAACACCTCGCTACAGACCACACAATGTGAGAACATCTCGCTACAGACCACACAATGGGAGAACACCTCGCTACAGACCACACAATGGGAGAGAACACCTCGCTACAGATCACACAATGGGAGAACACCTCGCTACAGACCACACAATGAGAGAACACCTCGCTACAGACCACACAATGGGAGAACACCTCGCTAGAGACCACACAATGAGAGAACACTTCGCTACAGACCACACAATGGGAGAACACCTCGCTAGAGACCACACAATGAGAGAACACTTCGCTACAGACCACACAATGGGAGAACACCTCGCTACAGACCACACAATGGGAGAACACCTCGCTACAGACCACACAATGGGAGAACACCTCGCTACAGACCACACAATGGGAGAACACCTCGCTACAGATCACACAATGGGAGAGAACACCTCGCTACAGATCACACAATGGGAGAACACCTCGCTACAGACCACACAATGAGAGAACACCTCGCTACAGACCACACAATGGGAGAACACCTCGCTACAGATCACACAATGGGAGAGAACACCTCGCTACAGACCACACAATGAGAGAACACCTCGCTACAGATCACACAATGGGAGAACACCTCGCTACAGATCACACAATGGGAGAACACCTCGCTACAGATCACACAATGGGAGAACACCTGGCTACAGATCACACAATGGGAGAACACCTCGCTACAGACCACACAATGGGAGAACACCTCGCTACAGACCACACAATGTGAGAACATCTCGCTACAGACCACACAATGGGAGAACACCTCGCTACAGACCACACAATGGGAGAGAACACCTCGCTACAGATCACACAATGAGAGAACACCTCGCTACAGACCACACAATGGGAGAACACCTCGCTACAGACCACACAATGGGACAACACCTCGCTACAGACCACACAATGGGAGAACACCTCGCTACAGACCACACAATGGGAGAACATCTCGCTACAGACCACACAGTGGGAGAACACCTCGCTGTAGGCACAGGGATCGTGCCTTCCTATAGAAACCAAGATGTTTCAGCAGGCATCACACACAGCTACCGTTCAACTGTTTCCCAGCGTATCAGGGCCTAGACGCACCTAAGCCCTCCTGTAAGGTGTTCATGCTAATGCGAATGATTTACTCTGCTTCGTCATTCCAATGCTGTGAAGAAGGGCTCCCCACGCTCTGTTATTGTGCCCGGCAGTGATTCAGGTCTCACTCGCCAGTGACGTTCACCTCCCCGGTTCGAAGTGATTTCACCCAACTAATTGAAAGCGACTAATTCGCTGTCATTTTGATGCCCGCTGAATATATTTATACACTCCATAACATATTTTAGCATGTCCGTTGCATTTTAAAAGCAGACGTTTCTTTGTCTTCATATTTAATCGTTACCTGTTCAATAATTATAATAATTATTATAATCCACCGCATCGACGGAAATGGAACACTCGTTAAAGAGTGAGCACACAAGCATGGGCTGCTAGGATGCAAGCACAGATTTGCACTGAGAGACAGGAGACACAAGCACGTGGATAATTGAACACATGGGAATCAGGGAAGCCTACATGGGAATCAGGAAACACACGCGAATCAGAGAAGCCTACATGGGAATCAGCGAAGCATACATGGGAATCAGGAAACACACGGGAATCAGGGAACACGTGGGAATCAGAGAAGACCATATTGGAATCAGAAAACACACATGAATTAGGGAACACATGAGAATCAGGGAAGCCTACATTGGAATCAGGAAACACATGGGAATCAGGGAACGCATGGGAATCAGGGAAGCCTACATGGGAATCATGGAACACGCGCGAATCATGGACCACTACATGGGAATGAGGGAACATGTGAGAATCAGGGAAAACGTGGAAATCAGGAAACACGTGTCGATTTAGACGCGAGCGTTGGCTGCTGAGAAAAGGAACCAGGGTGCTTGGAGGGGACAACCCGCAGCAAGGGATGATGCCCAAAGCACGAGGGGGCCGCTTACGGAGTCGCAGCCACAAGACGATTCGCCCGAGACGATGACGACAGCAGAGATGGAGCGATGAGGTCAGTTTCACGTCTGAGAGCATCTGGATGCTGCTATAAATGTCCACACGGCAAGCCGCCAACTTCGTTGAGCTATCGTTTGCGATAGGCCGGGTCGCTTCTGACAACTTGGGGTCCTTACCTGGTCAAATAAAATGAAGAAAAAAACATTTTCGGGTTCACGTGCAGCAGGGATGGCGACGGTGTAGGGAGTCCTTCATCCAGCAGTGGATAGACAAGAACTCGTGATGATGATGATGATGTGCGCGCGTGTGTAGACTGTGTGTGTGTGTGTGTTAATAATGTGTGCAAGGTGAGACACGTAGCGATGAGGTCAGTTCATGTGCAAGCAGCCCCGATAGAGTGTGGCATCACGGGATCATGATGGATGGTGTAACAGTGTTTTGTAGTCTTTCACACAGCAGTGGATAGAACATGTCTTGCTGATGGCGATGATGATGTGAATATTTTTAAGTGATTTGTTTAAATTTCAATTTTAAGCTTTCGTGACTGCAGGCATTCATCTTATTGGTTCTTTCGGTAAAGCCGTCCTCAGGTGGTCTCGACAGACCTGTTCTCCACCTGCTTGCGTTGTGGCCGAAACTTCGTGAGAATTATTTTATTATGTTTTATTTTTATTATTTTATTATTTCCATTCTACGTGACTTTACCGAAAGAAACAAGAAGATGATTTGTTTAACTTTACTATACTATGCACGCCTATCGTGTTTTTGTTTTTCTTGTTTGTTGCAACGATCGGACCCCCTGCCCGGACTGGAAATCTGTGGGGGGGAAAAGAGCTTTATAGCTCATCGGATTCCTCCTGCAGTTTAAATAAATATGATTCTTGAAGTAACTTTTTTTATATATCGTATTTGCTCAACTTGCTCGCGACTGCACAACGTCACAGTGAGAATGACACGAGCGCTTTATTCATTTTCGTTTGTTGTCAACCTGTATTCTTCGCAACGAGTTGGACCGCACAGCCGTGCTTAGGCAAAGATTCTTCAACAGCAGCGGCTCGCTCAACTTGATTCACCCTCAACCCAAAACTACCCGACAAAAAGTGCTCGACTCTAAATGAAACACCGATACCTTTGCTGATCTCAAGTGTCACGAGGGTTAATACATCATCAGTATCACGCAAACTCCGGTCATCTTCGCAGCTTCGAAGAGATGATTTTGGCTGGACGTCGAAACAACAGTCGGTACACCGCATCGCGCGGCGCTTTCAGATGCGCTTTCCCCGGCCCTCTGGAACGCTCTTCCTTCCGATATTATGAAGCCATCGGGAGCTGTGCACTCTTAAATAATCCAGATTTAAAACTCATTCCTTTAAAATGGCTTTGTGGGTGTAGTTTGTTGTTCTTCCTCCCCCCCACACCCCCCGGCACCTCCGATAAGCACGGTTGGCTACGTACGGTGCGACAGAAGGTCAACATACGTACCAATAAATAACATCGTCAACACTTCTCATCATCCTTCTATCCCTCCCCTTGCTCCTCTTCCTCGCCTCCTCCTCTTCATTCCGACTCGTCCCGCACGCGCCTCGAGTCACCACCCATTGGCTTGAGACTCGGCGACACTTCCCCGTGTGAACGCACGTGCGTGTGCACGTTGAACTTCTTTCGCACCGTACGTATCCAAACGTGCTAAAAGTAACCACCCATATCATGGGCACATTTTGGGAGCCCTCGACTAAAACGACCCGCATTGAATCTCGCCTGATCGCAGCAGCTGATCGGAGTTCATCCCGTCGGGCAAATCAAGAAGCGAGAGGGGCAGGTCGGTGTTGTGGGGGGGTTGGGTTCAAGTAAAGTGCCTCTCGATTCATCTGCCGCACCTGGAGATCGAAAGAAAAGGAGGGGGGGAGTTGCTGAACCCGTTATATCCCACGACAGGCTGAACGAGAACGCCGCGCGCAACTGACGGACAGCACCACCACTTCTCCCAGCCAATCCCACCCGGTACGTCTCATTAGCATATACAAGCGCATGGGAGCAGAGGTAGGATAGGGGAGTTGGGCTGGGATGGTGGGTGGGGGGGATGTGGTGGGGGGGGAGGGGGTTGGGGCGGACTGGAGTGGGGGGGTCGCGGAGGAATTTCGCTTTGCAGCAGAGGGTGGCTCCTATCCACAAGAGACGGTGGGGGAATCCTCTCTCTCTCCATCTCTCTCTGTCTCCATCTCTCTCGCGCGCGCGCTCTCCCCGGACTCGCAACCAACTCGCACAGCGCAGCACGCGGCGTTCCTCTACGCGTAACTTTCCACATCCACCAGTTGCAACAAGGTCGACCCCTATCGATACCAGCCACGCGCCTACCTGCCTATCGCGGCGACCACAGCCACCACCAACAACAACAACCACAACAACCACCACCACCACCACCCTCGGCATCCCCCGCGCACACATCACCAGCACACCCAGCGAGTGTCGGGCCCTCCTCCACTCCGAGTCCCGCGGGAGTCGATCATCGATGATGGCGCCGCACTGGTTCCCGCGCACCTGCGCGCTCATCTGCTGCTACCTGTTATCCGGGTCCGTCACAACAACAACAACAGCAGCAGCAGCAGCAGCGCAGCAGCAGCGTAACATCAGCGTCATCGTGCTGCTCCCGTTCGACAACAGCTACCTCTTCTCCATGGCGCGCGTGCGACCCGCGCTCGAGTTCGCCATCGAGGCCACGGAACGCGACGGCGCTCGGGGCGGACGCCGCTTCTCGCTGCGCTTCGCCGACTCCACGTGCGGCAACCAGGCGCTGTTCGCCGCCGTCGACCTCCACGGCGAGCGCGCACCGGATCTCATCGTGGGACCCGCGTGCGTTTACGCAGCCGCGCCCGTGGTGCGCCTCGCGGGACACTGGGACGTGCCCGTGGTCACGGCCGGCGCCCTGGCCGCGGGCTTCGGCGCTAAGCAGGGCGAGTACGCGATGCTCACGCGCGTGGCGCCCTCGTACCACAAGCTGGGCGTCTTCTTCCTCGACCTGTTGCGCAGCTTCCAGTGGTCGCGCGTGTCCCTCGTGTACCACGACGACCACGAGGAAAGGAGCTGCTACTTCGCCGCCGAGGGTATCCACCTGGCGCTGTCCGAGTCGGAGAACTTCTTGGTGAAGATCGACGGCTTCAACGAGGAGAAGAAGGAGAGCTACGAGGACGTGGTGGAAGACATCAGGAGCACGGGCAGAGGTGAGTGAGCGAGATGAGGAGCAGAGAGAGAGAGAGGCAAAGAGAGAGGAGCAAAGAAGGAGAGGGGGGGGGGCAAACAGGGAGAAGAGCATTCTCAACTGGGCCGCGTACACTTTCGTATGTGTGCATGTTGAACTTCTTTCGCACCGTGCTAGGGAAGGACAACAAACGAATACACAAAAAGCAACGTTTTTTTTATTTTTTTACGATTTTTATTATTTTTTCGATCCACGTGACTTTACCGAAAGAACCAAAGAATTTCACAAAAATCAGTTCTAAAGAAACGAGTTTTCAATCTAGATGATATAAAACTGCAGAGCTCCAGTGGTGCTGCTGCTGCTGTGTGTAACTCTCCGGTGTGTGAGTTGGTATGATGATGATGGTGTCCGACGTTTCGGCACCACCCGCCGTGGTTCCTCCATGGAGAAGCAGACTTTCTGCTGGAATGGGATCCTCTCAATCGGTCGGTTCAATAGCCTTCCAGGCGCGTGGAGCGAAACGTCGGACAGACATCATGCCAACAACACGCGGCACAATCGGAAGACGCATTCAGATGAGGCACGGTTTGCCGTGGTGGTCGGTGGTGGTGGTGGTGGTGGTAGCAAGGGTTGGTGGATCGTGCACAGATTGGCGAGACTCGCGAAGGGCGCTGGGCAGCGAGCGAGGCGACCAGGAGATGGCAGTACAGAAAGTGGGTATCATCATCATCATCATCATCGTTGTTGTTGTTGTTGAGTGGCTTTACTCCGAGTGCCAGAGGTGTGGACTCGAGTCATGTGACTTGGACTCGAGTCAGACTCGAGTCATGAATTTGATGACTTGCGACTCGACTTGGACTTGCATAACAATGACTTTGTCCCACCTCTGCCGAGTGCCTCCAGTTTCCTCCCATAAACGCCGTTGTTCTTTTAAAGTTCAAATCAACCAAATATCTCGATGCAGGAACCCTCGTTTAAAACGAGTCTTGAGACGCTGTAAAAAAAATTCCCTCCTGGATAATTTAAATGTAATTCCTCTATATATACACGTGCATGCCACGTGTGTGCCACGTGCGGTCAATACGCTTTGCAGAGCAAGATAACAATGGAAGGGCGAGCGTAAGTAACGATGTGCTCGGCACACCAATTAGTTAATTCGCGTGCTAATGAATTAATCTATAGGTATTCCAATTAAACGAAAGCAAATTGAGACACCGGGTCTCTTCCAAGCGGAGAGCTGGATTCACTATTACTCTTACAATCTAATGCAAAAAGGGCTGGTTTCGCCTTTCTGGGGACTCATCAGCAGAGACAACACGTGGTAAACACACACACTGATTGTTTTCCAGACGTCCATTGGTACGCGATCGCCCTCTCTCACTCTCTCCGACACGCAACGATGGTCAGGTTTTTTGTTTTTGTTGACAGTCAAAGTTTGTTGGCACTGACGACCCATGGGGTAGAAAGAGGAGCAGCACCTACCAATAACATCTGCTAAAGCGGCACCCATTTGTTTGGCAAGCCTTGCACTGCTGATGCGCCACAAGTAGGGAGAAACCAGTCCAGAGTGCGCACGTTTAAACGCATCATGTTGGCTAAGATCAGCCTGGGAAGGTCGCTATGACCTCAACTGCGGAGATGTTGGGACGAAATCATCTCGCGTGCAGATGATTGGTGGATCATGAATCACATCGCAGGATCGCGAGAGATGGTGGAGGCTTGGGGAGGCCTGCATCCAACAGTGGATTGACTGTGGATGATGAGTGATTTAATTTGAATACAAATTATATGGTGACGCTGCTGCTGCGTCGGCAGCGGTGCACAATTAACAACAACAAAACAACTCAACAAATTCGTCAACAACACTGTGTGGCCTTCAAATATATAGTCGTCGACGTTTCGGGCATCTGCCCTTCATCATAGCACAAGGACGTGGTGAAAGACATAAGGAACATCGTCAGAAGTGAGAGGAGCAACTATTGTAGCAATTATTCTTCGAAAGTAAGCGCTATGAAGAAGGGTCATTTCCTGAAACGTCGTCTAATAAAGATTTTTTTTTTCGATTACGACCACACATAGTGTTGTTGACGAATGTATCGGGGGCTTTGTTGTTGTTGTTGTTTAACTCTAAACGCTCGCACGCATTTCACTCCAGAGCTGCGTGAAGTTCCCTACGACATCTAAAGTGAACGAAGTCCGTGAGTTTTTATCATCTCTCTGACTGCAGGGATTCATCTTCTTGGTTCTTTCGGTAAAGTTACGTAGAAGTCACGTCTTCTACGTGACTTTACCGAAAGAACCAAGAAGATCTCTCTCTTTGTTTTTTTGTGTGTGTCTCACACGACTTGTTAGACATCCTTCAATTTAGATTTTCTCTTATCGATTGTCAAAAGTAGTGGATTTCAATATATCTATGTATTTTAACGACCGGATCGAGAGGAGCCCGTTGAGGTGGTTCGGGCACCTGGTAAGGGACAATGCCCCCCGCTCGACTCCCTCCTCGACCTCGAGCGGGCAGCAGCAGCAGCAGCAGCGACGACGTCCCACGGGGCGAAGACCCCCGGGGCCGGCCCGGGACCCGCCGCTGGCGAGACGACGTCGCTTGGCTGGCCTGGGGACTCCCCAAGAAGCGATGGAGTAGTGTGTAGTATAGTGTAGTGTATAGTGTAGTGTGTAGTGTGTAGTAGTGTAGTGTATAGTGTAGTGTATCGTAGTGTAGTGTATGATAGTGTATAGTGTAGTGTATAGTAGTGGAGTGTATTGTAGTGTAGCGTATAGTGTAGTGTATCTTAGTGGAGAATATTGTAGTGTAGTGTATAATAGTGTATAGTAGTGTATAGAGTAGTGTATAGTGTAGTGTATAGTAGTGTATAGTAGTGTAGTAGTGTATTGTAGTGGAGTATAGTGTAGTGTATAGTAGTATAGTGTATAGTTGTGTAGTAATGGTTTGTAGTGTATAGTAGTGTAGTAATGTATAGTGGTGTAGTGTATAGTAATATAATGTATAGTACTGTAGTGTATAGTAACTATTGTAGTGTATATTGTAGTGTATAGTGTAGTGTGAAGTAGTGTATAGTGTAGTAGTAGTAGTGTGTAGTAGTGTATAGCGTAGTGTATAGTGTAGTAGTAGTGTGTAGTAGTGTATAGTGTATGGTAACGTAGAGCGAGAGTCTGGACCGCGACCCTCACCAGGACAAGCGGACTGAGAAACGAACGAATGTAAACATCCGTTAATTATCTGTAGATAACCACCATTACCCACCAAAACACTACTTTGGCAAATTCTCAAAAGGGAACTGAAGCTTCCGATAACAATCTCATAACGTTTCTAACGCCCCCCCTATTTCTATAACACGTTTTTAGTTTCTTCAAACACAGGTTAAACAATGTATCGGTTTAATTTTCGATTTAAAGCTTTCGTGACTGCAGGGATTCATCTTCTTGGTTCTTTCTGTAAAGTCACGTCGGCTGCTTGCGTTGTGGCCGAAACGTCGTGAGAATTTTTTTATGTTTTATTTTTATTATTTTATTATTTCTCTTCTACGTGACTTTACCGAAAGAACCAAGAAGATTGAATCGGTTTGTTAAATTGTTGTGGAGAATTAAAACTATTAATGCCATCTTAATTGTAATACTACATCACCATGCTGGTCAGTCCGGGTTCGTGATGCAAAGGTGCCCAGCCAGGGCCAACACAGATTCACCACTCGCCGCTGATTTTTAGCCGTGGCCGGGACTCCAACTCGGACTAACGGGTTCAGACCACAGTGCGCTAACCATAGCGCCACCACTCCCCGCCTACCCACCCACCCCTCACAGTGCAAGCTGCATTGCCCCGTACGTAGCAGCTGCTTGTTAAATGTTGCTGGCTAATTTGGAAGGTGGATCATCCGGTTCAAATCACTATTGAGATCCGATACGGCTGCCCGTTGATGGTTAGGGCCGGTTTGGCCCCTTGTAAGTGGTGGAAATTGCGACTTTCTCACGCGAACTGAGCCGGCGTCCGATCGAACTACTTATTTTGTTGAGTCTACGTTGGCCATGTGCTGTGATGAAGGGCGGCCACTGCTCGAAACGTCGCCTATTTTTTGTATGTGCTTGTTTTATACTCTTTTGTTCTTTCGGCAAAGTCACGTAGGTAAAAAATAAAATCCGTGCTTTATTTTATTTTAAATTTCTACCTACGTGACTTTACCGAAAGAACCAAAGAGTATGGATTCCTGCAGTCACGAAAACTTCAAATCAATAT
This sequence comes from Lampetra planeri, assembly GCF_965212315.1. Lineage (NCBI taxonomy): Eukaryota > Metazoa > Chordata > Hyperoartia > Petromyzontiformes > Petromyzontidae > Lampetra > Lampetra planeri. Next base: position 4,951,010 of record NC_136159.1, read on the forward strand.
ACGCTTTTTTTACCCCTTTTAATCCCACAGTGTTATTCACGAAAGCGTTGACTGATATCGTCTTAATAGCTGCAGCGTCACACGTTACAATGCACAAGTGAGCAATGTTCACGCACGTGGATGCACATATAAGTCGTCTATATTAGCCATATTATTGCATTTAACTTGTAGTATAATAAAATAATTATTTTATTATGTTTAATTTTTATTATTTTATTATTTCCACTCTACGTGACTTTACTGAAATAACCAAGAAGATGAATCCCTGCAGTCACGAAACCTTTAAATCGAAATTTCATCGCAAAGATTTATCGAACTTTGATAACCAAATGCTGCATGAGGCGGTCAAGGGGGTGGGTGGGGGGGCAGTATTTGACCATACTTCACCATGCTGGTCAGTGTGGGCTGGTGAGGCGAGGCGGTGTGTGGGGGGCCAGCTCAGATTTCACTCGACCCGCCACTGACGTTCGCCGTGGCCAAGAATCGAACTCGAGTATCGGGAGTACGCAACGGAGTGTGCTAACCACTGCCCCACCGCTCCCCCACTGCAACACGTGACTACATACAGCACGAAGGCTTACGCATGCGTTTACATCGCAATGCAGTGAAATGTACAAGAATTACAAGATTAAGTTTATCTTAAAAAATATATAAACTGTCGACTTCATACGTGATAATAACGCGTTTCTTATTTACAGATATGTGGACTGGTATATCCGTGCTTAGAACAAGAACACGTTTGTAGAATCAAAGTGTTAATTAAGCACTGCTTTTGGGGTAGAATGGCCGCACAGCGGTGATCGGGCTGGGCGATTAACCCGGCGACCCGAGTTCGATTCCCGGCCACGACTACCACCATTGATGAGCGATTTAAGAACGGGTTGTGCCAACGTCAGAGCAGATGGTGGGACACTGCGCGAAAGGCAGAGATCTGTGGGTCTCGGTGTGAGTCTGTGGGTCTCTGTACGAGTCTAAACGCCCCTGTATGATTCTATAGATCTCTGTGTCAGTGTAGGTGAAAGCAGATAGTGGTGGAATACTGCGCGAACAGCAGATCTTGGAGGTTTCTGCGTCTCTGCTGCAGAGCAGCAGCAGGAACTGCCAGATTGTAGAATTTGTTGGTGACACAGAGGTGTATAGTCGTGGTGGTGGTGGTGGTTGTGGTCGTTGTGGTAGCATCAGCGATGTCCACGATGGCATCTCCTTGATCTTCGGCGAATTTAGGTGGCAGGTGAGAAGCCAGGTGGTGATGGGCAGTTTCCAAAGGATCATTCGTTGCTTGAGCCTGCGGTGAGATGCGTTGAGAAACGGAAGTTTACGCGGCTCAGACGAAACAAGGGTGGTTCGCGATTGTAAGCGAAAAGGAAATAAATAATATTTAAACATACTTTTTTTTAAACACGCTTTCATTAAATGTACAGTACGAGTAATGGCAGACCTCCATGACTCGAGGAAGTGGCCCCGAAGCTTGCCATAACGTAAAGGGGTCGTGGTCATTTACAGCCAACGTCAGTTGACCGTGGACAATTAGACCCAAGCCGAAACATAACACGTAAAATTTTTTTTAAATATATCTTTTTTTTATTATTATATAATATAGTATTGTCATCAGTATGACATAAGTATACCAAGTTTGCAGTCGATACCACATTGGGAAGTGGGTTAAAATTGAGTTACAAGATTTGAGGATACGACAACAACAACGACAACAACAACAACAGACAGAGTGAGTTAAATAAAATCGTGTAAAAAAAGATCAACATGGTTGTGTATTTGCAAAGACGCAGGGCCGATTCAGATTTCACTCGCCGCCACTATTGCTGGGTCATCGCCGGGAATCGAACTCGGGCTCCAGTTGTTCATAACTGCAACACCAACTGACTTTCTTGAGCCTCCGTTCGCAGGGGGTATCGGCCGTGTAAATCCCAAGCGTGCGTGTGTGTAGGTCGACTCAGTCTCAAATTAGTGTCTGGTGTGGTGAGTAAACATCGCCACTGGGGAGACAAAGGCGTGGTGCTGGACCACCCACCCACTCGTGTGCCGTGCCGGCCTTCATCGGTGCTACTCGCTAACAGCACTTGGCCCAACAATCTTAAGGCTATACGGGGGACCTTTATCTTTGTCCCGTGTGTGTGTGCCGTGTGCGTGCAGTGGTCGTGATATGCGCGAGCGGCGATACAGTCCGCAACATCATGCTGGAGGCCCAGCGCAAGGGGATGACGAACGGTGACTTTGTCTTCTTCAATATCGAGCTCTTCAACAGCACCATCTACGGTGAGGGAAATGGAGGGGGGCTGGGGGCTGAAGCGGGGGGGGGGGGTGGCTGGGGGGGGAGAGCCCAGCCGGCTTGTCTGTCAAGATGACAGCGCCACTCTTAATGCTGTCATCTTGACATTCAGAGCATCCTGAGACTCCCCGCTGTGCGCTTTCGCAGCCCAATTCCTGTGGGGTTTTTTTTTTCATTTTTTGCGATAGCCGTTATCACCAGCACTTGGACACACACACATATACAACTAGGGGTTGTTCGGGGGTGCCTGTGGTGCCCCTCACAACCATTTACGGCCTTCCGTCAGGAAAGTCACAAAAAAATTGCACACGAACGACGCATTCACGCAAGCACCCGATGCTCCGTTTTGAAGTTTGAAAATGAAACATCTCTGAATTGTATTATGTTTTGAATTAGATAAATTTTTTTCGTCATTAAACGCTTATATCATTTTACATCTGGAAGACTTCATTGAAAAAGGACATTTCGCGTGAATTTTCTCTCGACGTTAAGTAGATGGCCTTGCCAGGGGTTCGGTTCGATGCGGACTTTCAACCGTTTGGGATTACGGGATCGAGATAAGGCGACACAGAGCTGCTGGCTGTGCGAGAAGACCGCCGTCTGCAGATCGATCCCAACGTAATCGAATGTCTGTTCCTGCGCCTCCGTCGTTCATGCAGGGGGCGAGTAGGTTTGCAGCGCCCCCTGCATTAAAACGACGGAGAGTGCTGCGTTCATCAAAGATAGATTAAAGTTGTGCGCTTATATAAGAGTGTGCGCGTCATTTGCTCCGTGTTTTCTCTCGCTGACTTCCATCGGCTGACACCTCTGCTTCTGGCCATGCCCAAGAGAAACGTTAAATCCCTTTATTTGCCAGATGCGTGCGCAAAGGCCTGTCGATCGTGGAGCTGTGCAAAGTTTTTTTGAATCGGGGGGGAGGTTGGGTGGGGAGTTGGAGAGATAATGAGGCTTATTGCTCCGTGGTTGTCTCCGCTGTGCTCGCCGTCAGCCCACGCCGTTCAAAATCAAATTAAAACCACGGCGTCTGTACCCTGCCGACAAGTAGGCACACTCCTCCGGGCTCCACGGGGTTGAGGGGGCCACAAAAAATCCACCTCGGGTTGTTTTTCTTTTTATCCCGGTCGTTGCCAGCTTGCCGGGTTTGCGATGCACGCCGAAGCCGGGTTAGATTTATTGCCGTAAAATTTTCCGCGCGATGATGAAGCCACTTCGTTGAGCTTCTCATTCGATGACCGCCCAAGGTCGCTTCTGAAAAATAAGCCAATGGCTCAGTGGGCTTTACCTGGTGAGATAAAAAAAAATTGTTTAGTTTTACAAATATAGATTTTTTTTAGGGATTTGATTACCTTGCCTAAACTTTGCACTCCTATCGTGTTTTGTTTTTTGCGATGCTCGTTGTTGCCACGTTCTGACCCCGTGCCCCCTACTGGGCATCTTTGAAAAAGTGCTTTATAGCTCATCGGATTCTGATTGTGCTAATGACAGTGCCTTCTGCGTGAGCACTTTCCCCATCGCGGAGTTCATGAAAGCTTCCCAGGAGCACTGCTCTTGTGTGAGCCCCTGACCCTGCATTATATTTACATCATGTAGCCTTGACATTGCAATTGCCAATTAATCCACCTGCACCCAATTACCAAAGTCTGGAAAATCTGAAAAGGGGCTTTAGGGTTTTATTGCTTCATAGAATTATAGCCATGAGCCGTGACTGCCCAATAACCGTGTGTCAGAGTGTGTGTGTGTAGGGGGAGCGGTATTACAGTGGTTAGCGCACTGTTTCTAACCCGGCGATTCGGGTTCGATTCCTGCTCGAAGCCAACATCGGTTCTGGACCTCCCTTAGGTCAATTCAGCTTCAACTGAGTACCTGGGCTCAGTGTGTAAACATCAGCACTGGGGGAGACAAAGGCGGCTGGGCGTGGTCCTGGCCACACTGCCCTCTTCTTAATAGGTGCTCACGAACAGCACTTTCCCCAAACCGCTTGTTAAAGGAAGGCGGTCTTTATCTTTGTGTCAAATCTACACAAGTGTGGCGGGGAGCAGCGGTCAGCGCACGGGCACGCTCTAGGCTCCCCGGCAACCCGGGTTCAATTCTCCCCAGGTGTCATGGCTAACACCGCCGGTTCGCGAGCTCTGCCGACGCCATGGGTCTGGGCAAGAGAGAGAGAGAGGCAGAGAGAGAGAGAGAGACAGAGAGAGGAGACGCTATCCTCGCTGCGTTTCTCAGGCAACGGGAACTGGCTGAGGGACGACGGGCGCAACGACGAAGCGCGGAGGGCGTTCCGCGCCCTCAAAACGGTGACGCTGCTCCGCTCGGTGCGGCCCGAGTTTGAGGAGTTCACCGTCGCGATGAGGCAGCGCTCGCTGGCGCAGCATGGCTTCGACTACGGCAACGATCAGGTGCGGAATCGACGGCGGCGTCGTCGTCGTCATCGCCCGTCCGGTCGCCACCAACAGTGTAGTGCAGTGGTTCTTAACCTTCACTGGCAGCCTTTGTCGCACCGTTTTGGTTCTGAATCGTTAAACATGTTCATTATTTCGACTTAAAACTTTCGTGACTGCAGGAATTCATATGCTTTGGTTTCTTTTTCGGTAAAGTCACGTAGATAGAAAAAAAAATAAAGTGAATAAAAATAATAAAAATAAAATAAACCATTTAAAGCTTTCGTGACTGCAGGGATTCGTCTTCTTGGTTCTTTCGGTAAAGTCACGTGGAAGGGAAATAATAAAATAATAAAAATGAAACATAATAAAATACAATTCTCACGACGTTTCGGCCACAACGCAAGCAAATCACCCAGACACATACAAATACAACACTAAACCATCCGCATCCTACCAGGCAAAGCCCACTAAGGTGCCGTGTTTTCGCGGTTGTGTCGTCCAGAAAAACATTCTCATTCGTTTCGCGAACTCGTTGTTTGTGACTTTTGTTCCGCAATTTTTTTTTTATCATGAGCCCAACTTTGCAGTCTTGTGTTTATTAAGCTCCGCGATAATTTCCCGTCATTAAATTTTCATCGGTCGTTATCGTGACTCTTTATCGGCGAATCTGATGAGGTTCGTGACTTCCCCACTTAGGTTCATGCCTTTTTTTTATATCCCCGATCGGATGTTCACCAAACGTCTTCTAACGAACCTTGCCTTGCGTAACTCTGGCGAGAGCGCGGCACGTCTGCCTGAGTGGCGTCTGAAATGTATTTGGCTCACTCTCTGCAACAACAACAAAATCTCAGCGTAACAATTCCATCCTTACAAAAGGCTTTTCATCATTTCTAAATATGTTTTATTTAGTCGTTGGTCTGCTCACGGATTGGACGAATCCATTAATTTCCACTTAATCGAATGCATTTTCATACCTTACAAACAGATGCCCATAATGGTGCATGATATTTCGTGAATTTCTTTCTTTCCAATAATTCGGCGTATCCTCACGGTCGTTTGGCCTCTGCAATTTTCGTTTATTCTGTTCGCAGCGATCTTTTGTTTGGGGGGGGGGACCAATATCTCTTTGTAGGATACAAAGCCTAATGAGTCTCTCACGGTCGTACTCGCCTCCTTTTACGAACACGAGAACGATTGTGGCATCGCTCCACGCTTGCGTCGTTCCGTTTTTTCCGTGTAAGCGTTTGGCGAATGGCACCGGCCGAGTTCGCTCCGGCAAACCCTGTCCCCGCTTCTTGGAACGGTAATTCCGCCTAGTTTTTTCGAACCGTTCCCTTGTTTCAGACCAATGAGGTGTTTACTCCTTCCAAGGGTGACGTCTGATACTTCCTCTTCTTCATCTGAACAACAACAAAAACCAGTGGGATTCCTGGGTTACAATAAAAAATAAAATGAATACAGAGATCTGCACAATTGATGTGTTTTGTCTCTAACCTGCTCTCGATCTACTTGACGCCCTAAGGGCGACTACCATTTGCGAATTACCGATCATCAACCTGCACATTTCTGCTATCGTGCTCTGCCAATTTTTGCGACGATGTATTCCGCCGTTTATTGTTTTGTGATTTATTTTTTAGTCAGCTCGCTTGCTTTATTTTCTCATTCTTTACCCAAATAATTATCTCACAGCACTTGCCCAAACAGTATGTTAAAGGTTAATACAGTACACAGGGGATATTTGTCTTTGTGAGACTCTGCGGGGAGAGGTTTGTGCCCTGGCTGGCACTCTGCAATACAGACCCGGCGACCCAAGTGACTGATATTAAAGGGTATCTCGTGACCTTGTGTGTTTTAAGTTCCCGTGCGTGTGCGTCACCGCATGTCTGCGTGTACATGTGTGTGTGGTGCTCGCTAACAGCACTTTCCCCAACAGTCTGTTAAGGCTATACGGGGGATCTTTATCTTGTGCGTCGTAGGGAGCGGTACTGGTAGTGGTCGCATCCCGCTCACCGCTAACACCGGTGACGATTATCTGAACTGGTCCTAGGCCTCGCCTAGATGGCCGGGCCTGATGCTGGCCACCCACCCCCATGCATACCGTGCCGGCCTTCATAGGTTCTACTCGCTAACAGCACTTGCCCCGACAGTCTGCCAAGGCTACATGGTGGGGGGTTCATAATCAACGTTTTTGGGTTTAGATCGCGTTATTTATAAATGTGTCGTAACCCTCCACCACCCGACACGGCCAATCAGTAAAAAAGTGTCACGTTGACAAAAGACAAATAGTTCACTGCTTTAGCCCACCGGTGTGTTGAAGCGTGAAACCACAACATTTACAATTTGAGTACGACGTTTCGCTGGTATTTGCATCCAGCGATCTAAACCCAAAAACGTTGATTATGAATAATATTGGTCGCGAAAGCCTACGTGTTAAACTGATGGTGGGGGATGTTTGTCTTTGTTTTGTGCGTGTGTCCGCGTGTGCGCTCAGGTGAACATGTTCGTCGAAGGCTTCCACGACGCCATGGTCCTCTACGCCCTGGCCCTGCGCGACGCGCTGAGCGGCGCGGACAACCAGCAGGGGGAACAACCCTCGGGTCTCGAGGTCACGCGCCTCATGTGGAACCGCACTTTCCAAGGTCGTTATACATTTGTTACTTTTTTTTTTATCGCTCGTTGCCGTCCCGGGGCGGCGACGCGGCCCGGCGGTTTCGCGCGTTCGCCCACCCCTCGAAGCATCCGGTGGGCTGCCCCGGTTAATACCGCGGTTTTTGTGGCGCGCGTCGGGATCGTGAACACCGCTCGCCGCCTGCTACGCAGTGGACATTCAAGATCCCGCGAGGTCGTTGGCTTCAGAGATCATCTGATGCCTCCAGTCTAAGTAAAGAATCTGATTCGGTGGCGAGACAGCGAGGGCTGCACCTTTGACCTTTTTTTTACCTTTAACACCAGGTGGCGAGACAGCGAGGGCTGCACCTTTGACCTTTTTTAACCTTTAACACCAGGTGGCGAGACAGCGAGGGCTGCACCTTTGACCTTTTTTGACCTTTAACACCACGTGATACTGCAGACGATACCCGGCTGTGTGTACGTATGTACGTTGAACTTCTTTCGCACCGTACGAAGCCAACCGCGCTAATCGAAGGTGCCGGGGGAGGGGGGGGGAGGACAACTAACGGCTGTGACGTGCAGTGCCTTCGCGACGGTCTTGCCCTTTATATGAACGTCGCGAATGCCTAAATGTGCTGTAACTCACGGAGGATTCGATTGGATCGCTGCAGGCATCGCCGGGCCCGTGTCCATAGATGACAACGGGGACAGGGAAGGCGACTTCTCCGTGCTGGGTATGACGGATGGAGACACTGGAAAGCAAGAGGTATTTAAAACTATTAAACACATTTTTTTTTATCTGACCAGGTAAGGCCCACTGAGCTCTTAGCTTATTTTTCAGAAGCAGCTTAATCGCGTGGAAATGTTTAGCAGCCAAATGCTCCAAACGCGTGACGTTGATTCTAAATGTGAATTGGGAAAAACCGGAGGACCCGGAGAAAAATCCACGAGACCACGGGGAGAACACGCAAATTACAAACATACAGGAGGTGTCAGGGTCGGAATGGAACCCACGACCTACTGCGTACCACGTGAGGGAGATAACATCTCCTAGCCACCACGACGTTTCTTATCCTGCTGCCGAGCGGTACTAATTCAGGCCGCCACGATGTAATTGTTCCACGATACGACGCTTGTCACATTTTATTTTATTATGCCATCGTTTCGCTGTACTTTCAGTGTTGTATATACAGTACAAACACAGACGACTTTAAAAGTACTTTGGCCGATGTTCGCTCGACACAAGCCTGCCACGAGCCATCTCATCGGCATGACATCACAAAATCCCGAACGCTCACAATGACCACGCCGCCAAATTTCCTCCGTGAAAGAAAAAAAAAACCCATTTCAGACGCGTCATTCATATTTTAGGCAACGGCCATTTATTTAACGACTTTTGAACAATCGTGTTCGTTTTTTGGTATGAACTGACGGGAAAGGAATAAACCGCAGCAGCGACGAATCGCGATGCGGTCATTTTGCGAAAAAACGCAAACGATACAATTGTCCCCCCGCGGACGTTTCGGCGCAGAGGGTGTTTATCGCGGGGTCATCGCCACGCGTCACGGTGACCCCACTGCCGATTCCACCCGCCGCCCGCACGCCCGGGCGCTCGCACGGCGGGCGCTAACGCGGCTGCCACATTTGCAAGTTAATTGGCGGCATTACGGCGGGAGCCTTCAAGTGCCGGGGACAGCTGAAAGCCAATTATTGTGTTTTATTAAGTGCCACGCCGCGGAAGGCGATGTGCTGTGACATCATTTGTGGGATTTCAACGTCGAATCTGCGTGGAAGGGGGGGGGGGGGCTGGGGAAGGTGTGGAGAGGTGCGGGAAGGTTTGTGCCCCCCCCCCCCCCTTAATGCTGTGCTCCCCCCCCAACGCTATGCCCCGCCCCTCTTAATGCTGTGCCCTCTACCTAACGCTGTACCCCAACCCCCGTAATGCTGTACCCCCACCCCCCCAACGCTGGGCCCCACCCTCCCCCTTAACGCTTTGCCCCCCCCGCCAATGCTGTGCCCCCCCTTGAACGCTGCGCCCCCCGCCCCCCCTTTGAAGCATCATGGTCCGTGCTCTGCACAAGTGGTGTCTCCACGCTCTCTCTCGTGGTCTCGCCCTACCGAGCGTGGACAGCTCTAACAATGGGGGGGGGGGGGGCGTGGAGGGGTGGGGGGCCGGGGGGGGAGGGTTATGTAAACGTTTGTCTCTTTCCCAGTACACTATATTGTCATGGTAATGATAATAATAATTCATAGACCAGGATTTGACTACTTCAATGGGGGGCAACGGCAAAACGTCGGCCCGCAAGACCCACAGTGTTAATCACCCTTAAAACGTGGCCACGCGCGTTGCCCTCGCATCAATCCACTGCTTGGATGAGGGCCTCCCCCCCCCCGCTCCGCTCCCCCCGCGCCGTGCGGGGTTGTTCGAGCATTCTTCAAGCACGCCGCCGCCGCCGCTCACAAGCGACGGTGACGACCGTGGAATCGGCCGCCGCTTCCTCGCCACGTCTGCTGCCCACAGAAACCTCGTGGCGCTGGGCTTAGCGTGCAGGCTCCTCCAACCAGGGCTGAACGATTAATTGATTTCAAATCGATTAATCGCAATTTGAAACAATGCGGTTTGCAAATCGCAAAGGCTGCGATTTTTTGCGATTTGAAAAGTCCTGTTCCGCTACTTTCTTATTGGAAATGTTTTATTTTTTATTATTACAACTTTATTTATTTAACTTAACATTTGTTCTATGTTTGATTGTTCTATTTAAATTAAAACATGTTAATAAATACATGTTGGAAGCAATTCATATCTTTTGAGTTCTCATCCTTGTATTAGAGTATAAAGAGCAGTTCATATTTTGATGGTATCATGTTGCAATGCTCCATCACACTTTTTAAAATCTATTACACAGTGAATATTGAACTGAAGCTTGCCTTAAAAAAATGTAATCACATATCAAATCGCATTATCTGACAGACAAATCGCAATTAAATATTTTCCCTAAATCGTTCAGCCCTACCTCCAACGCCTGTGCTTGGCTTTTGGGGGATGTGGCGACATTCGCGAGGTCGGGCTCATCGCAGGCGGAGTCTCCGGGAACGAGTCCGCGAGACTCGGTGCCACCTCGAATCTTTAAACGCGCTTTTGGGATTATTTTGATTATTTTGCTGCGATTAATGGTCCAAATGACGGGCCACTTCGTTGAGCTATCATTTGTGGTGGCCAGGTCGCTTCTGAATAATAAGTTGATACCTCAGTGGGCTATGCCTTGTATAGGATGGGAGTGGTTTAGTTTTATTTGTATTTGTTTCTCGTACTTTGCACTACCATCGTGTCTTTGTATTCTTTGTTGTTGTAACGTTCTTAGCCCGCGCCCCGACTGGACATCGGTGAAAAGAGTTTCATAGCTCATCGGATTCCTCCCATTGTAAATACATATTCCGATTCTGATTAAGGTAAACGAATCTTAAGACAGTAGTAAGAATAATAACAATAATAATAAAAGTGAGACGAAATGACCCGGCGGATACACATCACGTCCAGCAAACAACCTGAAGCCCTGGCAGGTGAGGGGCCCGTTGCGATAGTGCTTCTCAACTAGTGGGGAGACGCAGACCCCCCCCCCCCCCACTGGGAGTACACGTGGCAACGTCCCAGGGGGGAAGGGGGGCAAGTGAGGTGACTTATAAATGCGTGAAACGATAGCGTGCGCGAGAGTCAATTGGTGAAGAGCCGCGTATGAATCTGGCGATATGAAATAACTACGATAAAAATGTTGAGTCTACGTGGCAACCTGTAACGACGTAGAAGACCTTTCTAAACTCATTGGTCGTAAAAAAAAAGTGGTTTCCAAGAGTAACCAGCGAGCGCGAACACATTACAGCGCGCATTGCGGAGCGTCCGTTGAATTTGTGTTCATTCGCTTGCAGTTACTCGCCGGTTAGGATACCTCACAACATGGACCATTGCTTCAAGTATTGATGTCCATTATTCGAACATTTATTTCTCAGAACTACATTGGGTCAGGCGCAATGGTGGGGGGGGGAGGCGGGTGTGTACTCGGTTGAAACACAGTAGCCCAAAAAAAAAAAGATTGAGAATAACCACTGCACTACAGCAACACTCCTGCAGCGAGGTCGACAATGTTGACAAAGCGTTTGCGATGATTAATCTCAACGTCGTCGTCGCTGTGCGGGCGAAACGGGTGACGAGGCGTGTGACAACGCACGGCCGCCAACACTCCCCCAGGGGAAGCCAACGGGTCCCAACGCTGCTCGGCTTCTGAAATAAAGTCAACTATAAACTAATTTATCTTTTTACTTCACCAGGCAATGCTCCACTGAGCTATGCGGCTCCTTTTTTTCAGAAGCGACCTGGCCACGTGTGATAGCTCAATGACGTGGACTCATGATCACGTGGTCTGTTGTGGGCTTTGTCAAATGGAGAATAGCAGCAGCCAAATACTCTAAATGCCCGTCGATTCTAAATGTGTGACGGGGAAAAAACGGGAGTAACCGGATAAAAATCCACACGACCACGGGGAGACAGACACGCACCACTTCAAATATACAGCAGGCGTCCGGATCGCGATCGAACCCACGACCTCCTGCACACCAAGCGAGGTAGCTAACATCTCGCCACCAAGCGGTTTGGTTGTCGGAGCTGGGCCCTCTTACAGGGATCAAACCGCCCAGCGGGTGACAAGCATCTCGCGCGCCGCTCGATCCATCGATCCCACCTCCTCGTCTCGCTGAGCTCCCGTCGGTGCGAATCATGGTCACATCCCCCCCCTACCCCCCGCCTTGCCAAAAACTCAGAGCCCTGTAACCCTTGCCTTCCAGGTCATCACCAACTACTACGGAGCCCGGCGGGCGTTCGAAAACACGGCCGCGATGGAGCTGTCCTGGCCCGGTGGATCTCCTCCGCCCAACACCCCGCTATGTGCGTTGTGCAACCGTGAGCATCGACACTCTGCGCTCGCCACCGCAGCGTCATTTCTCGACGACGTCTGTCAAATCCTGGGCGTCTGTGAGAAGGGCGCTTTGTAGTTCATCGGATTTTGTATAACGAGCGCCGCACACGTATCTACCGCCAGTTCCTAGTGCGGTTTCGAAACGCATCTAAACTGAACCGTCGGTCCCTGTGTTTTGGCTGTCTCTGTGTCTGTGTTGTCCAGGTCTCTTGCCTGTTTGTCCACCTGTTCGTCTGTCTGTGTGTCTGTCCAATCATCTGTCTCTGTCTGTCTGTCTATCCGTCTACCCGTCCATTTTCCCATCTGTCCATCTCTGAGGCTGTCTGTCCATTATTCTGTCTGTGTGTCCATCCATCAGTCTTGCCTGTCTGCTTGTTAATTTGAAAGGCCGATTTATTGTTTTTATTTCCCCCCCCCTCCCATCCGCTGTCGTCAAATGCTTTGCAGACGTCGTCAGGAGCTCGGCCGTGTCCGGAGTCGTGATCGGAGGCTTCGTGCTGTGCGCCGCGGTTCTCATCGCAGCCTATGTCGTCAGGTGAGATGTCCGGTCACGCTTCCTCCTGTGCGGGGGTCACGCGTTCGTCCCGGCGGCCGGAGTCCACGGTGCGTCGGTGTCACCGATCACGCGCCCGCGACCTCGATTTTTTGCACGGAGCCCTAAAGAAAAACTTCTGGTGAACGCAAACCAGAATGGTGTAGGGCGAAATAATGTTGCTGTGGATGAGTCTTCGCTTGGAGAACCTTAGTCACTGGGAAGATTCCACACGTGTGTACATACGTATGTTGAACGTCTTTCGTGCCGTACGTAGTCAACAGCGCTGATGATGATGATGATGGTTATTTATTGATATAGGAAAGCCACGCTGAGTCCAAGAACTATTTTTAAGGCGGTTCCTGCTACATTGGGTGTTTATTTAAAGAAGTTTCAGCCAGACTTGAAACCCATAATGAATAAATATTGTTATATTCTTTGAATTTTTCGGTAAAGTCACGTAGATAGAAAAAATAAAATAAATGAAAAAATATTACATAACATTATTTGTTATTTATAATATTTTATTTACTTTTATTTTTTCTATCTACGTGACTTTACCTAAAGATCCAAAGAATACGAATTCCTGCAGTCACGAAAGTTTTAAGTAAAAATGTAACAAATATTTTGATTCTGATTAAGAGTTATTTTTGCCCCTTTGTATCGCGGTCACAGGGTCGTCGCCTGCCCGCGCGTGTGTGTGTGTGTCTGTGTGTGTGTCTGTGTGCGTGTCTGTGTGTGTGTCTGTGTGCGTGTCTGTATGCGTGTATGGGGAGCAGTAGTGAAGCGGTTAGCACTGCTACGAACCTGGGTACCCGGGTTCGATTCCCGATCACGGCCAACACCAGTGACAATTATCTGAACCGGTCCTGGGTCTCCCCTAGGTCGACTCAGCCTCAAATGAATACCTGGTGCGGTGTGCAAACATCACTACTGGGGAGACAAAGGCGGTCGGGGCTGGTGTTGGCCACCCACCCCCTTGTGTGCTGTGCCGGCCTTCGTAGGTGCTACTCGCTAACAGCACTTGCCCCTACAATCTGTCAAGGCTATACGGAGGATACTTACTCTTTGGTTTTGTCGGTAAAGTCACAGCAAGAAGCTGTGGTTGTCCCACCTGATGATGGACGCTTGTGTTGCGCCCGAAACGTCGTGACTAAATTTATTTGATTGTATACCGACGTGACTTTACCGAAAGAACCAAAGAGTATGGATCCCTGCAGTCACGAAAACTTCAAATCGAGATTATACGGAGGATCTTTTGTGTTTTGTGCGCGTGTGTGCTGTGTGGGGGCAGGCGGAGGTATACGGTGGTGGTGATGAGGCGCTCTCGGCTGCACGGGGAGGACCTGGAGAAGCACAGTCGCTTGCGGGAAGATTCCGTCCGCTCGCATTTCTCCGAGGCGTGAGGTTTCGGGAGATGAAAAACCGCCCCTCCCAAAAAAAAAACGAGGTTTATTATTTAGAGCCCAAGAGCGTTTGTGCCCGCATGAAATATCGGCGCGCGTCTTCCCTTCTCTGTGTGAAAACAACAACAAAACGATGGAGTTCCATTCACATGGTGAAGGTGCAGCCTCTTGCAATCGCTTTGCTCACACGGCTGTGGCCTTCCGTTAGGGGAGCCCCTCGAGATCCCACTTTTGTGTAGGGCGCTAAACAACGAGGTCTGTTGTGGGCTTTGTAAAATGGAGAATTTTCAAAAGAAATGTATTCTAACATCGGCAGCTTTGTTTGAGATGTAAATGCGATGTGTAGGTCTGAAAAAAATGTATTTTAAAGTGAAAGAGATTATCTTTAATTATGAGTTGTTTTATCGCTAAATTGAAAGGCATTATAAAATTCAGTTTTTGGTCTTTATTTACACCCCAACGGTATTCCTGCCGAGATATCGGGCATCGTGTTCGCTCGGCGAAGATTCCATCCGGAAACCGGGCAGAGCAGCGTGGACCCCCCTCTTGTCTCACAATTTCACAGAACACTTCAAAGAGGGGCCTCCTTTTCATCTTTACGCTAAAAAAAATGGGTGCACTCTTTCCTCACACTCTACTATGAGATTGGCCCTCGTTTGTCCCATGGCAGTCGAAACTGTCGTTAATTCTCAGAAATGGAAATTGTCCAAATTAAGTTGCAAAACCAAATATAATACTTGGGCATTCTTCCGCATTAATTGGTAACCGGGTGGAAACCATCAATTTGTTTCACTTGAAATCGTAGTTTTAGTCGCGGATGTTTGAAACCCAAATTTCACCTCAACTAAAACTAAACTATTTTTATTTTACCATGTAAGGCCCACTGAGCTATATAGCTCTTTTCCATAAGCGACCTTGCCACAAGTGATAGCTCAATGAAGTGGCTTATCATGTGGAAATGTATAGCAGTAGCCTAATACTCCACGTGCATGTTTTTAAATGTGGAGAGAAAAACCGGAGGACCCGGGGAAAAAATCCACGCAACCACGGGGAGAGAGAGATGCAAACTCCAAATATACAGCAGCAGGCGTCAGGTTCGGTATCAAACCCACGACCTCCTGTACACCAGGCGAGGTAGTTAACATCTTCTAGCCACCGTGATGATGATGAGAGAGACACGCAAACTCCAAATATACAGCAGCAGGCATCAGGTTCGGGATCGAACCCACGACCTCCTATATACCAGACGAGGTAATTAACAAATTACCACCAAGGTGCCAGTATATCAGTGCTCTGACCTCCGAGCCATCCGGCCACCTCTTGGAATCGCTACTGATTCACAGGGCATTCTTTAGGCAGGAAAACAATGACAGAAGGCTTTTGAGACATCAAATTCCGTTTGAGTGTCGTAAATTAAACCTTTAAACGACGCAAAATAAAATGACGAGTGATGTCAAAACTCGTGGCTAGACAACAACAACAACATGACGATGAATTAAATGCAAAATGTAAACATTATTCTTCTTGGTTCTTTCGGTAAAGTCGCGTAGAATGGAAATAATAAAATAATACAAATAAAACATAATAAAATTATTCTCACGTCGAGAAGACAGAGTCGACAGACCTGTTCTCCACCTGAGGACGGCTGCTTGCGTTGTGGCCGAAACGTCGTGAGAATTATTTTATTATGTTTTATTTGTATTATTTTATTATTTCCATTCTACGTGACTTTACCGAAAGAACCAAGAAGATGAATCCCTGCAGTCACGAAAGCTTTAAATCGATATTGTATTATGTTTTATTTGTATTATTTTATTATTTCCATTCTACGTGACTTTACCGAAAGAACCAAGAAGATGAATCCCTGCAGTCACGAAAGCTTTAAATCGAAATGCAAACATTATTATTGTGATTTCTTTCCAGGGGATGTCTCGATCAGTACACGGTGCATTGTCCAGCGACTTCGACGCACGCCCTTCGCGGCATGCTCACCGACAGTTCTGAAACACGCCCGTTGCCTACTTTTGAATTACTTTTCGAAGGTTCGCCTCCAAACGTCTTCAAAGGCGGATCATTCTGAAGGCTGGCAAACGAGCGCCCGCATCTCCCCGCACGCTTAGAGAGATCCCCACCCGCCTTGGCCAGCGGACCGAGTGGCAGCGCGCGTTGTCCTGACAACGCGCGGCATTGGATTATTATTATTATTATTTGTGCATTAGAACGACAAAAAAATTCGTTTTAATTACATGCAGGATCATTCGTTGGCATTTCCGCAGGATGATTAAACGGTGGGGGGGGGGGGGGGGGTTCTTCTGTGGCAGCAGGCAACTAGTGGCATTTTCTAGGGGATAATTGTACCGGAAGTCCGTGGTGGGGGGGGGGGGCAGATAATGCTGTGAGGCGTTAAGCACATCCCATCACTACTCCAGGGGGGCAGGTGATTAAACAGGAAAAGGGACAAAGGCAAAGGTCCCCAGTATAGCCTACTACTACTGCCATAGGCTGTTGGGGCAAGTGTCGTTAGTTGGCACTGTGTGATCTTGGCTCTGAAACAGATTGTCGGGTACCAACCAGGGTGGCAATTGATATCAATTATTTTCTTGGCATATGTCACCTCTAGATCACAATTATGTATGTTAGCAAGGTCATTGCAGTAGTTTTTTTTAGGATCAACATTTTTTTTTTACGTGTACCTTAGTACGCATGACAGAGAATATCGTTTTGTTGGGAAAACAGTCTCGCTTGCGATGTGAAACTTCTAACGGAAAATATTCTAACGGGTCTTTCATTAAAGCCACGTAGTGAGAAAAAAAAATATCACGGCGTTTTATTATTTTTCTATCTACGTGGCTTTTCCGAAAGACCCATAGAATATGTATCCCTGCAGTCACGAAAGCTTTGAGTCAAGGTCTAACTTAAAATATTAATAAATGCGAAGCGTGACTATAAAACCGACGCGGTGTGTGTGTGTGTGTGTATGCTAAAAATGTCCGTCCACGGTGGACACTTGTCCGGTGGAGGGACACCGATCGAATGTTGCCACCCCAGGCGGTAGCGACCACAACGCTCCTAGGTTCGCTGGCCACGACGAAGCAAAGGAGGCAAGCGCTGCTCCGGGCATTGGTGGTCACGTGGTGGCAACGAAACATATCGCACGGGGCGGGGGGGGACACTTAAACGCGGGCAAAAGTAACAAATGAAATGTAGGCGAGAAGCGTCTTTGAAAACAACGTTAGTTTCCTATGAATTTTGTTGTTGTTGTTGTTGTTGCGAATTCCAGCGCAGAATCACAACGAAATAAAACACGACGGCCAGGGGGGGGGGGCAGGGGTGACCGGGAGTGAACGGCAAATTTTCGCGCGTGTCGCGACACAAAATCGTGGAAACTCCCGAGGAGTGTTTGGTGTTTGACTGCCGTTCGTGTCATGCCGGTGGGAGCGGGGGGAGGGAGGAAAACGAGAGAGAGAGAGAAAAAATCGAACTTGTTAAATACAAACTCATCCGGCAAGGTGGCGGTGGCTGGGCAGTTGAGAGTTAGCGGGCGCTCAGTCGGTGTCTGGTTTAGTGGGGGGGGGGGGGGTTGACTCAGCCCATCATCCCTCTGGTTGGGGGGGGGGTCGATAAAATGATTACCACTTTGTGCGGAAGTCAAAAGTGGTTGCCCAATGGAGGATGTGAAATCTACACGGCAGGACCTCGGGGCTGTGAACCAGCAGACGAGAACAGAATCGCTGCTCATTTCCTTTGGTCGATACCAAGACAAGTGCTGTTAGCGAGCACCCAGTGAAGGTCAATACTATAACATTGTCACACCCAGACTCGCTCGGGCGAGCATCCATGTTCTAGATTTGAAGCTTTCGTGACTGCAAGGATTCACACTCTTAGGTTTTTTTCGGTAAAGTCACGTAGGTAAAAAATAAAATGAAAATGAATAAAAGTAATAATAGAAATAAAATAAAATAATAAATCACGACGTTTCGGAGGGGGGGGGGGGCGGTTGACTCAGCCCATCATCCCTCTGGTTAGGGGGGGGGGCTACGAAACGTCGTGATTTATTATTTTACTTTATTTCTATTATTACTTTTATTAATTTGTATTTTATTTTTTTTACCTACGTGACTTTACCGAAAAAAAACCTAAGAGTATGGGCATCCATGTGCCAAGGCAAACGGGGAGAGCCGCGCGCGGCGCATTGCAGTTGTGTGTTCATCGTGTCGTTGCCCGTGGACTGTTGACTCTTTGTACATAGAACCCCCCTTTGTAAGTAGGAGCAGTCCGTGGGTGGTATTTTACCGTGGGTTATTTAACATGACATAATATATATTTTGAACCATGTGGTTGTTGATAAGTGATCCGAAGTAGCGCAGTCTTTCTGTGAGCAGCCTCTTGAGTAATTGTGTGTGTGTTCGGTTACACGATCTGAAATGCTGGTTTTTACCGTGCGAGCCACGGATGGATTCTGGGGCATGGGGTGAGGGATTCGAGGGCCCGAATGGGGGGATTGAAGGGCCCAGGGGGAGGGATTCAAGTCCTAGCTTCTTGCCAAGGGTCAATGATCGCGCTCGCTCCACTCCACCTCTCACATTTGGTGCATTTGCGCGCTAGCCTCTGGAGAAAAACAATTCCAAGATAAGATTTACTTAACTTGTTGCAAAGAAACGCAGAAAAAAAATCCAAGAGTTTTTTTTGCTAACTGCTTTGGGGGGTTTTCGCGATTTTTTCCATACGGCTCGGCATGATGCAGTCTTTTTTATTTTGTTTTGTTTTATTTTACTTTCATTAATTTTAATGTTTTTACCTACGTGACTTTACCGAAAAAACCTGAGAATATGAATCATTGCAGTCACGAAAGCTTCAAATCTAGAATGAATGATGCAGTCTCTGGGTTGTATGTGCGCGGAGTGTTGTTCGCCACGTTGTCAAACGTTTCGTTACGAGTGTTTGCGAGTTTTCTTCATTTCACGAAATTAAATAGGAGCTGGAGCTCTCCCGGGGGCAAATGGAGTCAAACGTTAGACATCGTGCCGAACCACCCGCTTTGGTATGAATGTTGAACTTCTCTCGCACCGTACGTAGCCAACCGTGCCAATCGGAGGTGCGGTGAAACGACGACAAACTAAACACAAAAGCAGTTTAAAAAAAATAAGTTTTCAATCTGGACGATTTAAAAGTACACAGCTTCAGTGGTTTCCTAATACCGGAAGGGGAAGAGCGTTCCAGACGGCCGCAGAAGCGCGTCTGAAAGTGGCGCTCGATGACTGTGACGGTTTTTGTTCGACGGATAGCCCAAAAAGAACGCTGATGTTGCTGCGAGGATGACCGCAGTGCATGTGACGATGGTGGTTCATGCTTCTTGGTGTAGCGGTTAGCACGCTGCGCTATGAACCTGGCGACCCGAGTTCGATTCCCGCTCACGGCCAACACCCAGTGACGATTATCTGAACCGGTCCTGGGCCTCCCCTAGGTCGACTCGGCCTCAAATGAGTACCCGGTGCGGTGTGTAAACATCGGCACTGGGGAGACAAAGGCGGTCCGGCGTGGTGCTGGCCACCCACCCCCTCGTGTACCTTTTCGGCCATCATAGGTGTTCGCTAACAGCACTTGCCCCTACAGTCTGTTACATCCTATACGGGGAGTATTTGTTTATCTTTGTCATACTCCTTGACGAGATCAGGGAGTGGGAGTCCCCGGGACCGCTGAGCGCCTTGCAGCGAGGAATCGAGACGCAAGGTCACACGCGGCTTTCAAAGCGCGGTGTTGCCAAACCACTGTGGCCCACTGCTCCCTCCGACAACCCGCAAGTCCCCGATACGTCGGAGTGGGCCCTGGGTTGTTTGTTTGTTTGTTTTGTAATTACACGCCACCTTTTCGAGATCGTCGTCCGTTGTGAACGCGTTTTCGTTCGTTTAGTTTGACCGGTTCTCGTAGAAAATTGACCGCGCGGAGGAAACGCGAAAGGAGGTGGAAAAAAAATTAACCCGTAAAAACAAAGTGTTTCACTATAAATCCTTTATATGCGTGGCGGCTAGAGTCCTCTGGCTTGAGATGGCTGCCACCTATGGGTCAGATGATTGCCTGCAACCATTAAGCAATTGGTAATTAAATATTTTTTAAAAAATTCCTAAAAAGTGTAAAATTTTGGAAAACAAATTTCACGAAAATAAATTGTCACGCACAACGAGTCTGTGTGCAAAATGTCAGCTCGATTGGATCACGGGAAGTGGGTTAAAAAACGACCGAAAGATTTGCACGGTCGCAAGCACGCAAGCAAGCAAGCAAGTGAACTTAATATAAAGGATTTAAAAAAAATTAACCCGTAAAAACTAAGTTTTTCACTCTAAATCCTTTATATGCGTGGCGGCTAGAGTCTTCTCGTCCTCTGGCTTGAGATGGCTGCCACCTATGGGTCAGATGATTGTCTGCCAGCATTAAGCAATTGGTAATTAAATATTTTAAAAAATTTCCCTAAACAGTGTAACATTTTGTAAAAAAAATTTCACGAAAATAAATTGTCACGCACAACGAGTCTGTGTGCAAAATGTCAGCTCGATTGGATCACGGGAAGTGGGTTAAAAAACGACCGAAAGATTTGCACGGTCGCATGCGCGCAAGCAAGCAAGCAAGTTAACTTAATATTAAGGATTTTAAAAAAGAATCACTGCCGCGTGTTGTTCACCACGCCGCTCAGTGGCGTGCATCGTTTGCCGAATTGTGCGCCGTCGACTGCGAGAGGTTAGGTGCTGCACTGTGCGTCGAACTTATTTCGCAGCCGTATGTAGCCAACCGCGCCGATCGGAGGCGCGGATATAAACCGGCGGTCTGTGTGTGCGGTGGTGCCATACGTTGCGTTGCGCGTGCGTGTCGCGGCTGTTATGTATTGTCTTTGCTGCTCTCAAGTAAACATTGCTTCCATTACTGTTCCGAACGAGGTTCGTTATCATTGGTAAGTACGTGTCGCGGAATAACAATGCGCTATTAAACGGGAACACGTTGCCTGTGGGATAGCTTACTACTGCCATGGCTGCACGCTAAACAGAATTTTATTTTTAATGGTTCACTTCAATTGACGGTCGTTTAACGGTATTGCTTATTTATTTCTCCCTCCCATAGCACGGTGCTTATGTTTGCATGTATGCAATTAATTGAGATGAATCGTCGTAATTGGTAGAGGTTCAATGGATTCGTATTGATTTTAAATGGGGGTTTTTTCCACCTTCTTATTCTTCTCACGCACTATTCCGCTTCTGCTGTCGGCATCGTGCCATGAGATCAATGCCGGAAGTTATCGGGAATAAAAACAAAAATCCGTCAAGTTACTATTTTTTTTTATCCTTTCACGGTAAGTGCGGGCACTTTCCCACACACTCTGCTACGAGTTGTGTGTTTACAATTATTTTTTTCAAACATTTTATCCAAATTCAATGACAAATATTTTTAGACTATTAACTTGACACCATTAGATACGCTTGAGAACCCAGTTTAATCACCGCTCGGTCACCTGCAAGTCGTAGGGGTATCTTGTCAATAGCTCTCTGCATAAGCGATTGGAAACCTGGATGACATTGACTCGCTGTACTTCAGGTTAATCACTTTTTTAAAAAAGTGGACCTCTCTGCCACTATCAATGTATGAAAACATAACAATTGGTTTTTATCCATTTCTGGCAATAAAACAAGAAGTGTTAAGATGTTCAAACACCAAATAGAAACCCTTTTCAAGGAGTCAAGTGACTGCATTCACCAACACGCTCCGATAACACTGGTCAACAAAAAAAAAACGTTTTTCTGGCCTGGACTTTTGCAGCTGTTCTAGACTAATTTCAGGGTGCTGAGTCCAAATCTGATCTCAGATTTGCTCTATCACATCTCATTTTTATGATTGCAAGTTGTTGCGAGTCAGTGACTGCTTTAGTGTTAAAATATGGTGCTGTAATTTTTAGGATAGTGTGTTTACAATATCATTTTATGTAGATATCCACATTTATTTAATATTTTTCTGCAGTTTTTATTGAAAATGCAACATTTGATATCTCTAAAACCTGATGTGATAGACAAAAACTGATGCCAGATTTGGAATTAGCACCCCAAAATTACATTACAACCCTTGGAATACCTTATGCCAGAAAAAGTGTGTTGACCAGTGTAATATGCTGGCATTGTCTTTGAAACTGATTGACCTCCACCAGAGACGGCCTTCTTTGTGGCCGTCTCACCAGTGTCAGACCAGAGAACGCCAAAAGACGAACAGTAGAAGCAGCTACAAAATGGGGCCCTCAAAAACACCTTCCAGTGGTGAAAAGGTCCCATTTTGTAGCTGCTCACCACGAGCTCTCAATGTCCCAACCAATTGGCCCAATGTTGGCACGGCAGCCACTTGAGTTGCCATCAATCTCCAGAATGTAAAAAAACAAAAAGATTCTTAAATGTAATCATGACCCTCAAAAACGCGTTTTTTTAAAGGAATTTCATTTCCAACCGCGTCCAAACACCATAGATCCAGGCCACTGCTATTATCAAGCTGCGAGGTCAGTTTGGTAGCAAAAACGGTATTTTTGCATTTTTTAATAAAGCGTGAGTTTTCCTCGGGACAGATACACGGGACGGACAAGGGCACTTGCTGTGCAAAGCTAAATAAGTGGCCACAAAGCTGCAGAGACGTGATGATCGTAGACGGGTCACAAGGGCTTAGAGCAGGGGTGGGGAACGTCCGGCCCGTGGGCCGTATGAGGCCTGAGAAATCATTTGGTGTGGCCCTGCCAAGGCAACCCCAGGCGGGACTCGAAATTTAATAAATCTAGGAGCAAACCTGGAAAAGCAGTTGCGAGTAGCAGCAACATCATCAATACCAGCTGACATCACACGCCTCACCAAAGAGAAGCAGTTCCAGCCATCGCATTAGGGGCAAGTTAATTAAATGTTTGACCAAATATAACAGGATAAATTTTAAGTTGATAATTTTGTATGGCCCGCCAATGATGTTATAAATATCCAAATGGCCCTTGGTAGAAAAAAGGTCACCCCACCCCTGGCCTAGAGCAGGGCTCGTCAGCCTGCGGCTCCGGATCGCCCACGTGGCTCTTCAAGGACCGCTTCGCGGCGTTATTCGCATGCATTGGCGGCTCTTGAAATATTGAATTCATAGAAGAAGAAAAAATGGCTCTTCTTGTGAGTTTGACTGCCGGTCCCTGGGCTTTAGAGTGGTGAGCCGGGGTATGAAGGCCTGCGGTGAACGTGGACCTGGAGATGATAACCCAGGGGCTGATAACCCCGGGGCTGGAGTGAGTGGGCAGCACTTCACGCGAATGGAGGATGTGCCAGCGGGAGTAGGGAGACACGGGGGGGGGTGGAGGATTGTGGAGTTGAGATGATGGCCCGGGGCAGGAATGATTGGAGATAAAGGATAGAGGAGGGCAAACAGGAAGACGAACCCTGCCACATCTGTGTGTGGGGTGGGGGTAATGTCGGGATGAGGAAAGCTAAAAGACATTACACAATAGGGCGTTATGGTCGCATCGTTCATTGGTTGCCATGGCTCGCTCTCGGCTCAGCGTGCGTGGCTGTGTGGTGTGTGCGTGGTGTGTGTGCGGTGTGTGCCTGGCTGTGTGGTGTGTGCGTGTGTGTGGTGTGTATGTGGCTGTGTGGTGTGTGCGTGGCTGTGTGGTGTGTGTGTGGTGTGTGTGTGTGTGTGGTGTGTGTGTGGTGTGTGCGTGGTTGTGTGGTGTGCGTGGCTGTGTGGTGTGTGCGTGGTTGTGTGGTGTGTGTGTGGTGTGTGCCTAATGCAGTGGGGAGCGGCGGTGCAACGATTCGAGCGCTGCGCTCACGAAGCCCCAGCCACCCGAGTTCGATTCCCGCTCACGACCAACACCAGTGACGATTATCTGAATCGGTCCTGGGCTTCCCCTAGGTCGACTCAGCCTCAAACGAGTCCCTGGTGCGGTGTGGAAACATCGCCACTCGGGGCCACCCACCCCTTCGTGTGCCGTGCCGACCCTTCATAGGTGCTCGCTAACAGCACTTGCCCCAACAGTCTGCTAAGGCTACACGGGGGATCTTTGCCTGTGTTACCTCTGTGCCCGTGCGGGGGAGCGGTGGTGTGAGCGGTTAGCGCGACGCTCCGTTACGCAACCCAACGGACCCGAGTTCGATTCCCACTCACACGGCCACCAACACCCAGTGACGATGATCTGAACCGGTCCTGGGCCTCCCCTAGGTCGACTCAGCCGGCCTTTATAGGTGCTACTCGCTAACAGCACTTGCCCCAACGGTCCCTTAAAGGCTCTTTGTTCTTTGTCATTTGTGCCCCGTGATGCGAGTGAGTTCCCTTTCACGAAGTGCAACTCGTTCACGAGCACTCGGTTAGGCGTTGAGTATCTTTTACGGCTGCAGGTCAAGACGCAGAACTTCGCCGGGCAATCGGTGGGAATGGCCTCCCTTGGTAGTGCTCCTTATTAGAGATGGTCCTTCAAAGGAGATATTTAGACTCCTTCTCTCGCCACATTGGGCAAACGTCTTGCAAAGAGGTGGGCGAGTTTTTTGTTTATGTTTTAAATGTGTTTACTATATGAAGTTGGCATAAATAAGCAAACTTAGAGACAGCGATATACATATCCTACTGTAAAAAGGTGACTATTTACTGCACTGTACTTACCACTTCAATCTCGAAGACTCTGCATGGGGTGACGATAGGGTGATGTAGGATTGGGAGGTGTATTCTTGGGTTTTTTCGGTAAAGTCACGTAGGTAAAAAATTAAAATTAAAATTAATAAAAGTAAAATATAAATAAAATAAAAATCACGACGTTTCGGAGGCAACACAAGCCTCCGTCTTCAGGTGGAACCGTCACAGCACGCTCGCTGTATCAAGTAAATGAGCTTGTGTTGCCTCCGAAATGTCGTGATTTTTATGTTATTTTTATTTAACTTTTATTAATTTAAGTTTTTTTACCTACGTGACTTTACCGAAAAAATCCAAGAATATGAATCATTGCAGTCACGAAAGCTTCAAATCTAGGATTGGGAGGTGGTTATTCAGAGGCTGAATCAAACTCCCAGCAGCTGTGATGATGGACCGCCGGATAATGCTGGCAGCCGGATAATTATCGATGACCTATCGTCAACGTGTTTTCAGGAGAGCCTTAAAAACATCGACTGACTAGACGGAGCCGCTCCTAACGGACCGGGGTTCGAGACAATCACACAAACGAGGGGCCCGACTACTGAAGGCTCCGTCGCTCGTTGTTTGCGGATTTGTCCTTGGGTGCAGTCAAAGTGGCCCAGATTTGCCGAACTTCAAATTCGAACTTCGATTTAACTGGAAGCCAAATGCAGGGAACGAAAAATAGGTGTGACGTGCCCACATTTCCTCACTCCACACAAAACAACACACACTTTACCCCACCGCAAACCAACTGCCCGTCTTATAGAATACACAACTAAATAATATTAATGACTTCTAGATTAGAAGTTGTCGTGACTGCAGGGGTTCATACTCTTTGGTTTTTTCGGTAAAGTCACGTAGGTACAAAAGAAAATAAATATAAATTAAATCACGACGTTTCGGAGGCAACACAAGCTTCCGTCTTCAGATGGCACCTGTATATAGTCTCGTGTCTCTTAGAGTTCTCTCCACTTGATACAGTAATTTTGCTGTGACGGTGCCACCTGAAGACGGGAGCTTGTGTTGCCTCCGAAACGTCGTGATTGAATTTATTTTAATTTTATTTTTTACCTACGTGACTTTACCAAAACAAACAAAGAGTAATATTAATGACAATTATATACCCAGGAAAAGTCTCACTTAGTCTCAAAACTTGTTTTCTTAGTTATTCAGCAAGATCCTGCATTGGGATGTTTTTTGGCCAATTCTACTCAAATGGGTGTTTTGATAGTGGTAGGAAACTGGAGAACCCAGAAAAACCCGCAGTAAACACGCTATCATTTGGCCACTCTTCACAGCCCCAGATTCCGATGGGATTTGACGAAATTGGGCACACTTAGGGTGATTTGATCACAGGCAAAAATTTTTATCCAAATACTAAAGAGACCGGAGGGAGCGGTGGCTCTTTGAACCCCCGGTGACCTGTGTTTCATTCCTCGCACGACCATCATCAGCGATGAGCGATATTTAAACCCGTCCTGGATCTTCCTACCCTTTCTACATTCCACATTGACCGTCAACTTCGCTGAACTCGCAAACAAATACCTCGTTGTGAAAGACTCAACTCAGAAGATCCATGGGGTTTGATCTTCCACGAAGTTCATAGTCCATCATAAACCGCGTCCACTGCACAAACCATGGCGAGTAGATGCGGATTCCTGATGACCAAATGGACGATTAACAACTCTCCAGTGTGTGACTGCGGTCATCCAGAACAGAAAAACCGTACAACGTAGAACGACTCAATGCCCGATCCACAAATACGAAGGGAGACATCACAGCGATACACTCCGCAGATCCTCACGCTGCTTTCTGCTGGCTTGACCACCCTGAATGTGAAATTATCTTTTGATTTAAAGCTTTCGCGACTGCAGGGATTCATATTCTTGGTTCTTTCGGTAAAATCGCGTAGAAGGGAAACAATAAAATAATAAAAAATATAAATATAAAACTATAAATTGTTGTTTTATATACAATAAATTATTGTCATGTAGAAGGGAAACAATAAAATAATAAAAATATTAAAATAATAAACAATCAATTATTGTTTTATATTTTTTGGTTTTTTTTGTTTCCCTTCTACGTGACTTTACCGAAAGAACCAAGAATGTGAAAGTATCGTTGCTGCTCTACGTCTACATCAGCAGCCGTACAAAAGAAGAAGGAGACTGCACTGCAGACATCACAGGTGGCTGAAACCTGGATTCGAACTCAGGTTTGCCGTTTCAGTGTCTCTGACCCCTCCCTGAGCCAGCCGGCCATCTCACGTGTCTCATCCATTTTTAAATCCACTGCTGGATGAAGGCCTCCTTCCCCACGCCGAGTCGGACGTGAAAGTTCTATGAGCATTCTTCAACCGGATTTTTAATGGGTTATTATTTTTATTATTTTCAAGATTTGAAGCTTTCGTGACTGCAAGGATTCATACTCTTAGGTTTTTTCGGTAAAGTCGCGTAGGTAAAATAATAATAATATACAGTCAATTTAGCTGTGACGGTCCCACCTGAAGACGGAGACTTGTGTTGCCTCCGAAACATCGTGATTTTATTGATGTATTTTCATTTAGTATTATTTAGTTATTCATTCTTACCTACGTGACTTTTCCGAAAAAACCTAAGAGTATAATTATTTTTACTCTTCCCCCAGGTTTTTGGCAACGTTTCACCAAAAAAACGAATACAACCTTAAATTTCGATTTAAAGCTTTCGTGACTGCAGGGATTCATCTTCTTGGTTCTTTCAGTAAACTCACGTAGAATGGAAATAATAATATAATAAAAATACAACATTATAAAATAATTCTCAGAATTATTTTATTATGTTTTATTTTTATAATTTTATAATTCTTTTTTATTATTTTTATTTGATTTAATAATAATTCTGAGAATTATTTTCTAATTCTCAGAATTATTTAATTATGTTTTATTTTTATTATTTTATTATTTCCATTCTACGTGACTTTACCGAAAGAACCAAGAAGATGAATACAACCTTATTATTGCACAGGAGGTGGGGTAGGGTGGAGTGGTGATGGGGCGGCGGCGGCGGGGGAAGGAGGAGACCGGTGGAGAGTTGTGTTCAGGAGGTTTCCCTGGAGGCTCATTAGTCACTGCACATTCTCTGGAGGCACTTAAAACTTCTCAAGGAGGTCCAACTCTGCTCCACACGCCGCGGGCGTGGTTGTCAGTGGCGCCACCAAACATAGGCGAAGCTTAGAACATCGTAGGAGCTCCGAATTAATTAAAACACCAATTGGGGCATCAAAAATCATATCCGTACGAACGTAACGAGACGGCAACACATCCAATATACTCGTTCGCTCGTCCGTGTCTCGTTTGCGTCTCTCTCGTCATCTCACCGCATCTCAATTTTCGTCTCGAATTTTCTCATATCACTGCCTATACGATACACACATCTATTCTGTCATCGCACTCAGATATTATGAATTGAAAGGTTGGGCCCTAAACACTAATTTCTGCTTAGAGGGCCCAGTGGGCCAGCACCGCCAGTCAGAGTTGGTGGTGGTGGGGAAATTATATTTGGCTTTAACTGCCAGTAACCCGCACTCATTACGCGCACACACGTACGCAAGTGCGCGCGCGCGTGTGTGTGTTTTCACGTGGGTTGTGGAATTTTAGGAGTCACTAAGCAGTGTTTGGTGCAACCCTTGGCATTAACAGCTCATTAAAATCTACATCGGCTAAATGGACCTGTGGTCAGTTCTCTGGTGGGTTATTAACTCCCAAAATTATTCACATTTTGTGGAATTAATTAGGCACTTAAATGCTCGTTGTGGCATCCACGGTTAAGCTGCCTGTGCCTGCGTTGGCAGGTGAGTTGCCTCGGCTGTACTAATTCCGTTCCGCGTGTCCTGCAGATTAACGTGGCGTATTTATACGCAAGGCAGGCTTTTATGCAAACCCAATAACCCCGAAAAACCCCGATCTCACTGGATCGTGGAAGCTATGCAAGGTTGAGCCTGGTGTGTTGCTTCGATGGGCGATCGGCATTGCATACCAGGTGTTGTAGGCGTTTAGACACGTGGTGAGTAGCAGATAGCAATCTAGCAACGGGTTCTGTCCGCATGTAAAATTCAATAACTTGGGTTTGACTATGAATTAAATACAAATGTTCGTGGAGCTTTGAGTGTTACACATTCGTCTCGTTCGAGAGGCCTGCGTTCAGCAGTGGATAGCACATGGGCACTGCTCTGTTGTCCGTAATGATGATGTTGTAAAATACACCACTCACTCTTCTCCCCTTTGGCTCGGAGATGTCAATCCAATACCATCAGGCCTTCAGGACACTTCAACAGCCCGATCCAGATTGATTGATGGAATAATATGTTAATGGCGTGTCCATCACTGAACCACGCAACTTTCACTTATTGATGTATATGGAATGTGACAAGAGATTTGAAGCCAGCGGCTTCTTGTTGCGGGGATTTTATTGTTTGCGCGGTCAGGGTGGGCAGAGGAGGTACGAGCACATCGCCGAGTGTGTGTTTCATTACGTGCGAGGAGCAGTGGTGGAGGCGGTTTGCGTGCTGCGCTACGAACACGGCGACCCAAGTTCAGTTACCGCTCATCGACAACACCAGTGAAGATTATATCCGAGCTTATCCTGGTCCTTCATTAGGTCGACTCAGCCTCAAATGAGTACCTGGTGCGATGTATAAACATCGCCAGTAGGGAGCCAAAGACGGCCGGGCGTTTGTTGATGGCCACTTACAACCTCGTATGCTGTACAGGCCTTCAAAGGTGCTCGCGAACAGGCACGGGAAGCGATGGCGAGATGGGGAGACGGCGTGAGATGAAAACGTAGGGCGGAGGACATGTGGTGAAAAAGAGGTCCAAGGCTCATCGGATTCCTCCAGTCTCAATAAACATTCTGACTCTGCAAGCAAAGAAGTGCCGAGGCCACTATTGGAGAGTAACAACTGAGGAAAGGCAGGAATTGAAGAAAATTGGGGAAGCACTTTCCCGGCAGTGGCAAGTCGCAGGCTGACAGCCCTTCCCCCCCCCCCGACAGCAACATGACAGACTTTGCCTCCAACGTAGCGAGGTATCGGTCCGTACACAGGGAGCACTTTTCGTCGCTGTGTTTTTGTTTGAGTGCCATCGTCATTGGGGCGAGACGGTGACAAATTCTCCGCGAGCGGTTAAGCGTTTTTTTTGTGTTTGTCAACGGTGCGACGGCTGCAGCAGTCAGCCACGGCGTTCATTTGTCACTTTGTCTGCCCCCCCCCCCCCGGGGGCGTGGGGGGAAGCTGGCTTGCACCCAGTTCAAGATCACAGGGGAGGGAGGCGCCTCTGGGCCCAGACGCTGCTCTGCCACATCGTAGCGGAGTTGGTCACAGTGCATTAGTTACGCGCGCGCGAGCCACCACGACACCTGCATGAGTCAGTGCTCTCGGTCGCGGTGATCGCAGCCGATGATACCGGGGTTACGATAGCCCCCCCCCACACACACACCCCTCCTCTCTTTCTCTCTGACCGCCTTGTTGCCGTGGACTCGGTGCGGTGCCGTGATCCCACCAGCCGCTGTTCTCCTCCCCGTGACAGCCAACGGCACCGCGCAACGCGCGTTCACGTCGAGGATTGTGGGGCCGCTCCGCTCCGTTGGCCAGGTCGGCCTGGCCAGGTCGAGAGGAGGCTCGCGATCACCAAGAGGTGGGAAAACCTGCCAGTCGGTTTTTCGACTGCCGCAGCGGCCTCGGAAGCCGAATCGAACCGGCGAAAATCTTCGCATCGCAAAGTCCGGTCTGCCGACCCAATGTTTCACCGCCGTGGCTGCAGCATCCCGAACTACAAACACCAACAAAACCCCCTTCTTGGTTCTTTCGGTAAAGTCACGTAGAAGAGAAATAATAAAATAATAAAAATAAAACATATTTTATTATTATTAAAACATATTTTATTATTATTATTTTATTATTTCCCTTCTACGTGACTTTACCGAAAGAACCAAGAAGATGAATCCATGCAGTCACGAAAGCTTTAAATCGAAACCAACAAAACCTGTTTCCTCTTTCAAAAAACACATGTGAATGAACCACCTCTGTTACGCGTAGGTCCCGAGTGAGTTAAGCACAGCCCTCACAACGAGAACGAGACCATCCATTTGCGGACACGTTGTATCAACGCAATCATCATCAACAGCAGCAGCAGCATTGTCCAATCCACTGCTGGATGAAGGCACTTGCATGCGCATGGTGGCACGCTCCAACAACATCGTGCAAGCAGTGTATTGTGGCACGTGCGCTAAATACGCCAATGACGGAGGAATCGTTTGGGGGTGTTGGGTTTTTTTTCTCTCCGAGAGAAAAAATTGAGAAAAACGTTTATTGTTTTGTTGTGGAAAGTATTTCATTGTTAATCTCGCCCAAACACTATACACAGTTGGCTGGCTAATGGTGTTGTTGAGTTGTGTGCTAAGTGTTCCGAGCATCACGGCGATAGTTTCGGGGGGGGGGTGGTGGTAGTGGGGGGTTTGTAGTTTCCGTGAATGTGTGAAGTGTCATCGGATGGACAGCACGGACATAATGTGTTCCGAGGATAGCAATAATTAGCCCATCGGCTGCCTTAAAAATTCATCATGCTTCACTCATGGCAATTACACCCTCATTAATATTCCTAACCCCTTTGCTCTGTATTATTTTTGTTCTATTTTGTTGCCACAGAAAGAAAAAAATGTACGTAGAGAGAGAGAGAGATACATCTGTGACTTTATAGTTTGAGATGAATGACCCTTTTATTTCGTACTTACGAACAGAACCGCGTAACCATTAGGTTGGGTGGAGCGATCCTCCGTGAGATGTAATGAGTCCCAGCATCCTGCAGTGACTCATTAGGCCGCTTCTGTCAATCCAGGCAGCATCAGGACTCAAGGTAAGTGAAAATAAATCTGATAGTTTTTTCATCTCATCTCATCTAGGATTTTACAAAGCGCTTTACAAGAATCGCAAAAGATACATTCGTTATTGGCTGATGGGGAAAAGGGGGATGGGGTTTGAGTGTTCGGGATGAGGAAGGGATGGCGAGAAAGGGTGATGATCGGGAAAGGGAGGGCTGGTGAGGTTAGCAAGGGGAAGGTGTAGGATGGTTAAGGTTTTAAGGATACAGACAGGAAGTAGTCGCTCCTCCACCCTCTGTCGTTGCTGGAGGCCGAATGCCTCCCAACTGCCCAGTAGCGTTCTTCACAAGCCTCCTCCTCCCCAGAGGCCGATGTTGACACCGCTGGTAACTCACTTTTATGTGATTTGCGAGCGCACGCAAACACACACACACACGCCGAAAGTTACACACGCGCACAAGCACACACACACACCACTCAATCACTCAATCATGAACCACTCTGCGAGAGCAACATGAAAGCGCAAAGCCACAATTCCCCTCCCGCCCCCTGCTAGCCTTTCGCACAAAGAGCCACAATGACACAAACATGTGGAAGTTGTGCCCACAAGGAGGCCCCATTTTTGTACCCAGTGGACACTTGCACTCGGAGACAACAGCGTGACCTCGTGTGATGGATGCGCGGTCACTCGAGCTCCCCCCAGGGCACACATACTAAGGGGGGAGGGGAGGGGAAGGGGGGCGCCGGGAGACCTCTGTTTTGATGCTGTTGTGACCTTTGGTGGCTGCTAGATTTCAACAACCAAAAAATGTCAGAGGTGGCCGAGTGGCTCCCAGGGGTCTGAGCGCAGTGCCAAGCAGAGCTGAAATCCTGGGTTTGAATTCGGGTTGCATCCGCCTGGCAAACGGTGATTAAACCGGCAATAATACGGGAGTTGTGGTAATATGTTCAAAGACCAAATAGATACCTATTGCAAGGCGTCAGGTCTGCATTAACGGCACATACGTGTGGCCGAAACATGCAAAAAAAAACTTTTTTTGATAATAATGTGTGCATTGTCTTCGAAACTGATTGGCCTACACCAGATACGGCCTTTTTATGGCCTTGTCTCACCAGTGTTAGACCACAGAACGTCAAAAGGCGAACAATACAAAGACAATGCGAGTATCAACGTATTAATAGCTCGGGTTAACCAGTTATATCCAGAAAGGGCCAAACCCAATTGTAAAAAAAAAATTCTTCATAATTTTGATACTGGCAAAAGGTCCCGTTGATATGATTGAACCGGGTTCTCAAGTGAAGTGAGTTGATGTTCTCAGCCACGTCACCAATGGCTTAGGCAGACCTCTTGACTTACACACAGGGAGCCGTCGATTTACACTGAGATTCATCGGCTTGCACATGACTGAGTGGCGATTAAACCGAAGGAATTCTTCGTTTCTTCGCACGATGTTGACGGGACAGTTGGAATAAATTAAATGTGTTAATTATTTTAAGTTACCGCGTCCACACGCATGCAGGCAGATAACAGAGTTAATTATGGGATGTTAATGATCGATTTTTCTCGTCATTTGCAGATTTGATAACACGGAGGGGGGCCTTGGAGATCTTCCTGTGTCGCAGCGCAATCTCCCCGTCCTTGCCCAACCCCTAACAGATGTCACAAAGATAATCACTCCTGGAAACATAAAGCAACAATGCGTGGTTTATAAAATAAACATATAATCTGTGCGCGTGCGTGAGTGTGAACGCGTGCCTGAGTTAACACGGCATGCTTTCTGTGACGACGATGATGATGACGATGATGATGACGATGATGATGATGATTACGATGATGATGATGACGATGATGACGACGACGATAATTATGATGACGATGATGATGATGACGATGATGATGACGACGATGACGACGACGATGATGATGATGATGACGATGAACTTTGCAGAGCCGCACTCTGGCACCCGTGCCGGTTTGTGGTTTCCAGATTGAGGAGGCAACGAACT
Source organism: Lampetra planeri (assembly GCF_965212315.1). Taxonomy (NCBI): domain Eukaryota; kingdom Metazoa; phylum Chordata; class Hyperoartia; order Petromyzontiformes; family Petromyzontidae; genus Lampetra; species Lampetra planeri. Next base: position 4,984,710 of record NC_136159.1, read on the forward strand.
TTCCACCTCGCCACCCCCCCGCCACCCCCTAATTTCCAGGTGAATTCGTTGAGAAAACTGAAATGGTCGTGGTTTTGTTGTCAGCGCTGTTTTCCACGGACGCCCCGGGGACTCGCGTGAGGACACAGAAACTCACATCGATGCCTAAGGACTCAGAGGCCCATAGACTCACAACACGCAACCTGGAGACTTATATAGAGACCAAATAGGCTCACACAAAGACCCATATGTTCACACACACACCGAAGACTCGCATAGAGTACGAAACTCACAACGGAGACCCATACATTTACAGATAGACCCACAAAGAGACGCAGAGACATATGGACTCACACAGAAACCCATACATTCACCTAGCAATCTTTGGAAGAATGTAATCAACCAGGTATGGTGTTGACTGTTATCATAGCCGACTATCTGTGTTGTATTGCATTATATTTCTAAGTTTACTAGGTTTTTCATTTGTACCTGATGACGATTGTTTGTGTTGCAATCGAAACGTCGTATGCTATTATTTAATTTATTATTTTCTCTTTCTACGTGACTTTACCGAAATAACCAAAGAGTAATTCACCTAGAGGCCCATAGACTCCAGGAGACAACCATAGACTCACACAGAGACCCAGAGACTCACATAGACACGCGTAGACTCACACAAAGACCCATATGCTCACACAGACACCGACGACTCGCATAGAGTACGAAACTCACAACGGCGACCCATACATTTACACATAGACCCACAAAGAGACGCAGAGACATATGGGCTTACACAGAAACCTATACATTCACCTAGAGGCCCATAGACTCGCGGAGACAACCATAGACTCACACAGAGACCCAGAGACTCGCATAGACACGCGTAGACTCACATAGAGACCCATAGGCTCACATAGCAACCCATAGACGTACGTGGAAGCCCACTGAGAGACTGGAATTTGCTGGCAGTGGCACCATCATCATCAGCGGTACATTCTTCAGCAGAGGGACGGACGCTTCTCAGGGGAACCGGTCTGGTGGTGCCCGGCACTAATTCATCATCACCACACGTTGCCTTTGCATTCCCAGTTATCGTTTCGTTCACCTGCATGCATTCCTGCATGTAGTATTACAATTATCTTCTTAAACAAATATATACACACGTAGATAATCCGAACACACTTTGGCTACATGTATTTTCATGTAGAAGCTAGGGCACCTCCATTCGCCGGGTAATAAACTAAACAATGATGCATTTCGCAAACAACAAAAAAGTCCGTGGCCATTTGTAATATTTTGCAACTAAAATTAAAGCCCCCACCACACCCCCCCGGACAAAATACCTCTGAGAAACATTGAAATCCAATCGGGTTATAGAATTGTAAGGGTGAGCTTGGGGACTGTGGCACAGCGGTGTGATTTAAAAGCCAGCTTCAACAATTTTGAAAAGGTTGGCATGCAAATTATTTTGCCAAGGCGCCCTTCCCCCCTCCATCCCAGCTTAAATAGTCGCTCCAAGCCTGGAGTGTGTCATTCAGACTCTGTCTTCTCGACAGACCTGCTCTCCACCTGAGGACGGCTGCTTGCGTTGTGGCCGAAACGTCGTGAGAATTATTTTATTATATTTTATTTTTATTATTTTATTATTTCCATTCTACGTGACTTTACCGAAAGAACCAAGAAGGTTGGCATGATCGTTTCGCGAATTCATATTTTGCTCAAAAATTAAATTGTATCACGCGGGCACAACGTAACATGTGCACGCAACAAAATTAATTCCACACATTCTCTTATGGGGGTTCACTTCGTAAGTTGGACGTTCGTAAGTCGGACGTTCGTATCTCGGGGGACTGCCTGTAGTTGATCTTACAGTCGGCGGCGCTTGGTTCTCTGCGTGGGGTGGGGTGGGTGCAACAGCTGTGCTCAGCGTCCCGCTCGATGATTCCTATCGGCTCATCATCGTCGCTGATTTTAAAGAGAGAGAAAAGAAAAAACACACGAACTCAATAACAACACTTTGTTGACGAACAAATGCGTCCACCCATCCCGATGGCGACAGTTGGCGCGGCTTGCGTGACCTGCTGTTTTGGAAAGGCGGCCTCCTTATCGAATTCAGACGAAGGGGATGTAAGTAGCACAACGAGGCCAGCTGTTCCCCCCCCCCCGTAACTGGGCAAAAACATCGTGCCAATTAGCACCTAATTAGTTCTCTTGTGTTTCATTACTTTTTAGCAAACACAAACTGGAACTTTTTGTACTTAATCAAATTATTACTGCAAGCTGTTTTTTTCGCGACAGTCCTGCTAATACGTATACTGGGTCATGTGAACATTTCAGACCTTTGGGGCCGTCCATAAATGACGTCACGCACCTAGGGTGGGGGTTTAGACATTTGTGACGAAGGTGGGGGGGGGGGGTTTGAGAAATGTGACGTAACATCAAAATGCGCAACTTTAAATAAATATACACGTGCTAATTAATACAATATACTTTTTAATAAATGTTTTCTCCAACATCAGTGCAGCACCGTATTAAATATGCACTACAATGACAATAGTTTAAAGCGATTTGAAGCATGCTTTATTTTCAAAATGGAAATATGGTTTTGGGTGGGGCAAAACTTTGTGACGTCATATTTGAGGGGGGGTCTGACTTTTTGTGACGCCGTGTGACGAGGGGGGGGTCAAAAATTGTCCAAAATCGCGTGACGTCATTTATGAACGGCCCCTTCATCAATCTGCTATGAAACAATACAATTCGGATTCATATAGCGTGGTATCTCAAGATGGCACGGAAACAGTGGGAACACATTCCTGCGGAGGGAGCTGGTAGGAACGTTGGGTTGCTCGGTCAATGGCCAGGGTCAACGGCGGCGTGGTGTATTCCGCAAATATGCCCGACTGTGAGGGCGGGCACAAGCCGGCGTGAGTAGGTTAAACGTTGAGTTTTATAAGGGCACCACGGGGTGACCAGCCCCACCCCTCCCACCCCCCACCCAGCCCCACCCCCCACCCAGCCCCACCCTTCCCACCCAGCCCCACCCCACCCCTCCCCCCACCCAGCCCTTCCCCACCCTCCCCTCCCCACCCATCCCCTCCCTCCCCACCCGGCCTCTCCCTGCACGACGGACGGACACAATAATCCCCTGTGGGCTGGTGTAACCAGGAGGTTCCTACCAGTAATATTTATTTTACATAGAGAGGCGGTCAATTGCAGGTCTCTAAGCGAGTCTTTTCGTCCCTGTGCGAGTCTATGGGTCCCTGAGTAAGACGTGTATGTGGGTTTCTGTGCGAGCTTCTGGATCTCGGTGTGAGTCTATGGATCTCTATGCGAGTCTATACAATACAATGAAACAATTTGCATGTATGTACTTTTACAGGAATTAAACTTGAGCGATAACCGAAAGTAATGTTTTTTATTAATATTTATTACAATCCAGACTTGTATTACAAAGCACCACCCAAAATACAAGGAATTTTCACTCAATAAACATAGTAGGTACATTTTAATGCATCGATTCATGAAATCCAGCTCATCGTCAACAAAATATGGTCAACAAAATACGCTTGATTAACAAATTTAAAGAGGAATAAGCTTTGCTTAAATTTGCAACGCAACGAAATGATAATAACAATGATATGAAGTCCATTGTTTTTAAAAAAAGAAGTTGAGAATATCAATATTTGGGGCGCCTCGGTGGCGAGATGTTTACAACCTCGCCTGGTATACAGGAGGTTCGTGGGTTCGATCGCGACTCTGTCGCCCGTAAATTTGCATGTCTCTCTCCACGTGGTCGTGTGGATTTTTCTCCGGGTCCTCCAGGTTATCCCTCCACATTTAGAAACATGTGGTTTGGAGTATTTGGCTGCTATAAATTTCCACGTGATAAGCCACTTCGTTGAACTACAGTTTGTGGCCGGGTCGCTTCTGAAAAAAAGCTACATAGCTCAGTGGGCTTTCCCGAGTAAAATCGAATATATATTTTTTTAATTTGTATTTTTGTAGGAGACGTCAGTCTCGAACAGCTTTCTTGACATGTGGGATGATAAAAAAAACGCAACCATGGAAACTGGAAGAACCTCAAAGATGAAAAACCGAGCAGGTGAATTTAAATGAGATGATTAAATATTGAAATGCAAATCCCATTGTGGACTATCAGTGCATATAATCCACTGTCCTTTTGATATGCTTTAAAAGGCTCCGTTATAGACTCCATTTAAGCTCTGCCTCGCGTAGCCACTTCCAAGATTAATAGTATCTTGCCCATGTTTGCTGAACATCATCAGCTCTGCTGCGGTGTGCGCTCTTGGCTTAGACACGACAAAGATTCACCCCGTACAGCCTTAACAGACTGTTGGGGCAAGGGCTGTTAGCGAGCCACCTATGAAGGCCGGCACCGCACACGATGGGGGGTGGATGTTTTTATACTTGGTTTGCGAGGTACACATTTGAGGCTGAGTCGACCTAGGAGAGGCCCACGACTGGGTTAAATAATCCTCACTGAATTTCGATTTAAAGCTTTCGTGACTGCAGGGATTCATCTTCTTGGTTCTTTCGGTAAAGTCACGTAGAAGGGAAGTAATAAAATAATAAAAATAAAACAATTCTCACGACGTTTCGGCCACAACGCAAGCAGCCATCCTCAGGCGAAGAATGAAACACCCCAAGCTTGGAGCGTATATTTAAGCTGGGTTAGAGGGGGGGGAGGTGGGAAGAAGAGCGCCTAAACAAAATAATTTGCATATCAAGAGGAATTCAGCATATGGAAAATGCGTAGGAGGTGGGCGGGGGGGGTTCCAAATCAATACTATGCCCGTGCATTATGCAGGATTAGCAGCATCAAAGGGGGGGGGGGGAAGGGGGGGAGCATTAACAAAGGAAAGGAATGTTAATAGTATGTAGCTGTAGTTACTAAACAACCACGTAAAAAACTACAGTATAAACTGCATGACAAACTAAAGTATAAACTACATAGCATCATCAGTAAACTTACTATACTCTACAATAAGCTGAGTTACTAACAGTAAGTAATACATGAAAAATTCTACGTTGTAAAAAATTATATAATATGCTTCCATCTAAACTTTATTCTCTTACATCACACGCGTCTATACCGTACTATATACTTCCATAGGCAAAACCAACATTAAATTACATACTGTATTGCTATAAACCACCCTATACCTTATACATTTTTAATATAACACTATGTATTATTCTACCCACCCTAATGTGTATCAAAATGGTTTATTACGTCCTTCCAGTGATTGCTAAGCCAGAATCCATCTTCTCGGTTAAAATTGTCTCTGTGTTTGTAAATGTGGATCGCCTCATGTACGAATCTCTCATGATAGCCAGATGGCTTGCAGAGAACCTCTGTCTTGGAGAAGTCAATGTCATGTGAGCCCACTGAGTTGTAACAGTGATCTGCCACGGCTGAGGTGTTTGTCCTACAGTGTTTCAGGTCAGCTTTATGTTCACGGATGCGGTCCGAGACATGTCGTTTGGTTTCCCCAATGTAACTGCTACCACAGAGGCAACTTAGTTTGTAGACACCAGGGTACTGTATGTCTGGAACCACATCTTTTACAGACGGTACCAGATCACGGATTTTATGTACTGTGTTGAATCGGACCTGGATCTTGTGTTTAATCAGGATTTTGGAGATCTTTTTTGTGACCCCAGCAATGTAGGGTAAGGTGATGGTCTTGAAAGGCTCCTCAACAGGATCCTTCTTGGTGGTTGGAGTGATGGCTTTGCGGATTGTGTAGTCGGAGTAACCATTAGCCTTAAGAGCTTGGCGTACGTGTTTGAGTTCACTGGAAATGTGTTCATGGTCGGAGATGCATTGGGCTCTATGATATAGAGTCTTGATGAGGGAATTCTTCTGGGATGGATGGTGGTGGGAATCCGGTTTTAGATAAGCATCCGTGTGGGTGGCTTTCCTGTAGACAGAGTGGCTCATTGAACCATCAGGTCTCCTTTTGATTAGGACATCCAAAAAGGGTAGCTTGCCATCATTTTCGACTTCCATGGTGAATCTGATGGCTGGGTGTATGGAATTGATATGGTCGAGAAATTGGTCTAGAGCAGGCCGGCCATGTGGCCAGATGACAAAAGTGTCGTCTACGTACCTCTTCCATAAGGTCGGGCGTAGAGTGGCAGTCTGGATGGCGTCCGTCTCAAATTTCTCCATGAAGATGTTGGCTACAACCGGAGATAAGGGGGAGCCCATTGGGGTGCCCTCAATTTGCTTGTAGAAGGTTCCATTCCAGGTGAAGTATGTATTGGTTAAGCAGTGTCTCACCAGGGGGGGTACCCCAGCATTCAGTCCTTGATGAACCAAGTCTTCAATGATTGCGATGGTGTCAGGCACAGGCACCTTGGTGAACAAGGAAACCACATCAAAACTGACAAGCAGGTCGTCTGGGGACAGGGCAATCCCCTTGATTGTTGATACCAGGTCAGTAGAGTTTAGTACTGCAGAGGTGGTTTTTCCAGTGAAAGGCCGTAGGATTTCGGACAAAAAACGAGCCAGTTTGTAAGTCGGGGAGTTGATAGTAGAGACAATGGGACGAAGAGGTGTATCTTCTTTATGTATCTTTGGCAAGCCGTACAATCTTGGTGGCCTGGCTGCAGAAGGTTTCAACGAGAACTGTTTGGTCTGATCAATTAATGCGGTTGAAGCAGAAATGATGTTGTTGGTTTTGGAGACGAGGCTGTTGGTGGGGTCTCTTTTTATTTTTGTATAGCTGCCATCGGTGAGTAGTTCTTGAATTTTGTTGTTGTATTCTATTTTGTCCATGATGACAGTGGCATTGCCTTTGTCGGCTGAGAGGATGACAATGTCATCCCTCTTTTTTAATTGAGCTAATTCAAAACGCTCATCTATTATTTTGTTTAGGCGCTCTTCTTCCCACCTCCCCCCCCTCTAACCCAGCTTAAATATACGCTCCAAGCTTGGGGTGTTTCATTCTTCGCCTGAGGATGGCTGCTTGCGTTGTGGCCGAAACGTCGTGAGAATTGTTTTATTATGTTTTATTTTTATTATTTTATTACTTCCCTTCTACGTGACTTTACCGAAAGAACCAAGAAGATGAATCCCTGCAGTCACGAAAGCTTTAAATCGAAATTTAACCGCCTCTACGGGGAGGGTTTCCACATAACTTTGAGATCCTTCAACAAGCTCCGGGACAAGAAGGCTCAGCTAATCGAGTCTCTCACCTTTCTGAAGAGATGCCGCGACTCTAAGGTAATACCGAACGCATTTACACTAACATCTGCTGCTGTAACTTCTTCTAATGCGAAACGAATTCTGTCTAGAACTAGCTTAGCTCTTATCTCAGAGAAAATCAGACTTACGCGCACCGAACTAGATCAGTTAGACAAGACACTCTACAAATCACACTTATCCTTGATTGCAACAATGTCCACATCGGATTGGGAACATGTGGAAAAAATGACTGCCTCTTCAGCTGCCGCTATGTCGACTAAATGTAAGGACAACTTGATTTCCAAATTCAACCGCCTCTCAAACAAGAAACCGGACCCACACATTGAAAAGCTAAATGTTAACAAAGTCGTAATTAATCGCAGTAACAGTCCTATTTCTGAAGGTTTGAAATCCGTTTTAGCTAAAGGACTAAACTTTGCAGTCACACCTAGACACATACCAGTTAATGATATAATTGCTCGAGTAGATGTAGCTCTCAAGGGCTTGAGTCACATCGCTGCAGACGTAGCAAGATCGGAAATCTCTGTAACCCTCAAAAACGCTAAGATGCCAGCTAGCAACATCAGCAAAGATGAGCGTTTTGAATTAGCTCAATTAAAAAAGAGGGATGACATTGTCATCCTCTCAGCCGACAAAGGCAATGCCACTGTCATCATGGACAAAATAGAATACAACAACAAAATTCAAGAACTACTCACCGATGGCAGCTATACAAAAATAAAAAGAGACCCCACCAACAGCCTCGTCTCCAAAACCAACAACATCATTTCTGCTTCAACCGCATTAATTGATCAGACCAAACAGTTCTCGTTGAAACCTTCTGCAGCCAGGCCACCAAGATTGTACGGCTTGCCAAAGATACATAAAGAAGATACACCTCTTCGTCCCATTGTCTCTACTATCAACTCCCCGACTTACAAACTGGCTCGTTTTTTGTCCGAAATCCTACGGCCTTTCACTGGAAAAACCACCTCTGCAGTACTAAACTCTACTGACCTGGTATCAACAATCAAGGGGATTGCCCTGTCCCCAGACGACCTGCTTGTCAGTTTTGATGTGGTTTCCTTGTTCACCAAGGTGCCTGTGCCTGACACCATCGCAATCATTGAAGACTTGGTTCATCAAGGACTGAATGCTGGGGTACCCCCCCTGGTGAGACACTGCTTAACCAATACATACTTCACCTGGAATGGAACCTTCTACAAGCAAATTGAGGGCACCCCAATGGGCTCCCCCTTATCTCCGGTTGTAGCCAACATCTTCATGGAGAAATTTGAGACGGACGCCATCCAGACTGCCACTCTACGCCCGACCTTATGGAAGAGGTACGTAGACGACACTTTTGTCATCTGGCCACATGGCCGGCCTGCTCTAGACCAATTTCTCGACCATATCAATTCCATACACCCAGCCATCAGATTCACCATGGAAGTCGAAAATGATGGCAAGCTACCCTTTTTGGATGTCCTAATCAAAAGGAGACCTGATGGTTCAATGAGCCACTCTGTCTACAGGAAAGCCACCCACACGGATGCTTATCTAAAACCGGATTCCCACCACCATCCATCCCAGAAGAATTCCCTCATCAAGACTCTATATCATAGAGCCCAATGCATCTCCGACCATGAACACATTTCCAGTGAACTCAAACACGTACGCCAAGCTCTTAAGGCTAATGGTTACTCCGACTACACAATCCGCAAAGCCATCACTCCAACCACCAAGAAGGAGCCTGTTGAGGAGCCTTTCAAGACCATCACCTTACCCTACATTGCTGGGGTCACAAAAAAGATCTCCAAAATCCTGATTAAACACAAGATCCAGGTCCGATTCAACACAGTACATAAAATCCGTGATCTGGTACCGTCTGTAAAAGATGTGGTTCCAGACATACAGTACCCTGGTGTCTACAAACTAAGTTGCCTCTGTGGTAGCAGTTACATTGGGGAAACCAAACGACATGTCTCGGACCGCATCCGTGAACATAAAGCTGACCTGAAACACTGTAGGACAAACACCTCAGCCGTGGCAGATCACTGTTACAACTCAGTGGGCTCACATGACATTGACTTCTCCAAGACAGAGGTTCTCTGCAAGCCATCTGGCTATCATGAGAGATTCGTACATGAGGCGATCCACATTTACAAACACAGAGACAATTTTAACCGAGAAGATGGATTCTGGCTTAGCAATCACTGGAAGGACGTAATAAACCATTTTGATACACATTAGGGTGGGTAGAATAATACATAGTGTTATATTAAAAATGTATAAGGTATAGGGTGGTTTATAGCAATACAGTATGTAATTTAATGTTGGTTTTGCCTATGGAAGTATATAGTACGGTATAGACGCGTGTGATGTAAGAGAATAAAGTTTAGATGGAAGCATATTATATAATTTTTTACAACGTAGAATTTTTCATGTATTACTTACTGTTAGTAACTCAGCTTATTGTAGAGTATAGTAAGTTTACTGATGATGCTATGTAGTTTATACTTTAGTTTGTCATGCAGTTTATACTGTAGTTTTTTACGTGGTTGTTTAGTAACTACAGCTACATACTATTAACATTCCTTTCCTTTGTTAATGCTCCCCCCCTTCCCCCCCCCCCCTTTGATGCTGCTAATCCTGCATAATGCACGGGCATAGTATTGATTTGGAACCCCCCCCGCCCACCTCCTACGCATTTTCCATATGCTGAATTCCTCTTGATATGCAAATTATTTTGTTTAGGCGCTCTTCTTCCCACCTCCCCCCCCTCTAACCCAGCTTAAATATACGCTCCAAGCTTGGGGTGTTTCATTCTTCGCCTGAGGATGGCTGCTTGCGTTGTGGCCGAAACGTCGTGAGAATTGTTTTATTATGTTTTATTTTTATTATTTTATTACTTCCCTTCTACGTGACTTTACCGAAAGAACCAAGAAGATAATCCTCACTGGTGTTAGTCGTGAGCAGAATCGAACTCGGGGCGCTCGATTAATAGCGCAGCAAGCCAACACGCTGCGCTAAAGCTTAGACATACAAATACACAGATCACCCGTATAGCCTTAGCAGACTGTAAGGCACACATCCTCACACATGCGCGCATTACGAAACACAGTCGGTTGTTACATAGGTCTATGCCGACCTATTGTGCACCGTTGTGAAGCATTGCTATTATCATCAACAGCAGCCACGATCAATCCGCTGCTGGATGAAGGCCTTCATAAGGTCGCGCAATTCGCACGGTTTCATGTCATCGCTCCATCTCCTGGGTGAACGTGCGTCGAACTTCTTTCGCGCCGTACGTAGCCAACCGTGCCAATCGGAGGTGCGGGAAAAGAGGTGTGTGTGCCCCCCCCCCCACTGCTGTGGAGAGTCGTGGGTAAATAAACCCAGGTTTGTCTCTCAACGTTAAAAAAACGCATCCTCCGTGTGAACCAATGTGCCATCACACCCCCAAATTCTCGTGTTTTTTTTGTTTCACAGGGATGGTCAGCACGCCGGACATGCAATCCAGGGATCGCCGGTTCTCGTCTATCTCGCGACGCGGCAATTGAAACATTGCGACAAGTTTCTGAAACCACTCCCCCCACCCCGCTCCTCCGCCTCCCCCACCACCGCATCTGTCCACTCGGCAGTAGAGAAATGGGTTCGACCAGAGTTAGTCGATCTTGCGGGTCGCGTGCAGCGGGGCGAAGTGTGGCTACTCCCGGCCCCATTCCCGAGACGTCTGGCCGGCGTAGAAGAGGAGGCCAAAATGCCCTCCGTGCTACGAGCTCCCTGCAGCTCTTGACGGTCGCGAGGCCCTTCTGCCAGCATTGTCGTGAGCGAGCAATTTGCGGGGCTGCGCCTTGAACCCCCTATCGGGACGGGAAGAGAAGATGAAGGGGAAAAAAATATGTTGCAGAGCGGGGGATTTTGCTTTCTTCTCCGGTCATTTGCTGTTGTCATGGTGAAGCCCTCCAACAGCACTTGACAGCACTGTGCTGGGCCGGACAGATATAAAGCCCCAGGTCCATTAACCCTGTTATGGATTTGTCTTTGTTTGGGAGTGTGCACGCACTGCCAATGCACGCGACAGGCTTCTCACTCGCCAGTCCACTGCTGGATTGGGGGAGGGGGGGGCCTCGTCGTACCGGGGTTATGAGTTGACCGCGCATGGCCACCGTTGGTCACTGCAGTTTGCTGTAGGTGCGGTGCATAGATGTTGAAACGCAGGCGGCGTACAACAACGGGTTTTACCACAATACCCTCTCCACCAACCAGCCCTCTGGCCGGCTCAAATCTAGGCTCAGACCTGCTGAGCTTCCTAGATGTGATGAGATGTTGTGCATTCCGCGTTATTTGGTCTTCGGCTACTGTGTTGCAACACGATTTTCAAGAAGCGTTTTAGCTGCGTAATATATTTTTCTTAAATAAAGCCAATTGTTTATCCATGAGAGCCTCAAATGAGTCTCAGGACTCCTTTGTTTTTTTTGGAGCGTCCTTCGAGAGTGGGACATTTTGGTCAATTCTGCCAACGAGAGTTTGGTTTCACGTGGAAGGAAACCGGGGAGCCCAGGAGAAAAGCCACCATACATCCGACGGGGACAACACCGGGCGTCTAAGTTTACATCTCGCCGTGGTGCCGAAATGTTAGCTACCTCGCCTGGTATACAGGAGGTTGTGGGTTCGATCCCGACCATGACGCCTGCTGCTGTATATTTGGAGTTTGCGTGTCTATCTCCCCGTGGTCGCGTAGATTTTTTTCTCCGCATCCGCCGGTTGTTCCCTCCACATTTGGAAACATTGCGCTGAGAGTATTCGGCTGCTGCTATAAATTTCCACATGACAAGCCACTTCGTTGAGCTATCGTTTGTGGCCGGTTAGTTTCTGAAAAAGAGCTATATAGCTCAGTGGGCTTCACCTGGTGAAAAAAAAAGATATAGTTTAGTTTATAGCTTAGTTTGATCTTCTGCACAGCCCCAAGTCTACAATAACGTGCAAGGCCGAGCGTGAACCCATTCATGCGGTCACCAGTCTCGAACCCGCTTGGCTTCCGAGGCCTGGTGGGACCGAGAGCATTTAGGGTGATTCGCTCCCGTAATAACTCACGGCCAAACGATTCTCCCTTGCGTTATCCCCCACCGCCGAAACCCCTGTTTTAGGGAGATGTGTATATATATATTAAACAAATTAGGCTAAAAGAAAACGGAGCGTGGCCCGGGTCATTTTTCGAGCGAGCGCGATCGGAATGGACTCGCTAATGGCCCCGCCGCTTTCAGAGGCGCCACGGACGCGGGCACAATTTGTGAACGAGATGCGAGACGGGAGTGTGGAGTGTGATGGGGTACGACACGGAGACCTGGAAACGGCAAAATCCCATCAAGATTCCATTTTCGCCAAATGATGGGTGATGTAATGAGATGTCAGGGGCTTTCTAGTGGGAACTGGCTGCAACTTAATTTGACATCGCCAAATATTCACGCCCGTGCCGCTTTGCCCCCTGGCTTTTTTCGCCTCGTTTGTGTTTCTGATTGCTCCATGCACGTGCTCCCATTTTCCGTCACGCTGTGCCGTTAACTCGGAAACCTGAGTGCGATTCCCCAGCCGTGAACAACATCGGTGCCGACTGATGTCTGAAACGGGCCAGGACTGCCTCCCCCCCCCCCCCCCCACTTTGCCAACCCACTCTAAACTGCGTGGTGAAGTATGGTCAAACACCGTGTGAAGAGGTCATAGTTGCATTATTGGGTAAACAGGCTGGGAGATGCACGCTATCCTCCAGCTTATAAGTCGCACTGTCCCCCTATATTTCATAGCAACAGTTGGGGGTGCATCTTATAATCCAGTAGCTGCGCGCGTGTGTCCCCTAGGTCGACTCAGCCTCAAATGAGTACCTTGTGCGGTGTGTAAACATCGCCACTGGGGAGACGAAGGCGGCCAGGCGTGGTGCTGGCCACCCACCCCCTCGTGTGCCGTGACGGCCTTCACAGGTTTGCGCGTTAACGGCACCTGCCCCAACAGTCTGTTGAGGCTACACGGTGGATCTTTGTCTTTATTGACATCGGTCACACATTTTCGGGCGCGCGTCTTACTTTCCAGAACGTCTTACAATCCGGAGAATGAGGCATCACATGGAGATCCACGTGCTGCGTAAAGCGACAGAGGCCATCAATGATCGGATAAAATTTGTCGTCATGTGTTGTGGGGAACACCTGTGGTGGCAGTTTCGTGACGAGACGAAACAGATTTTGTCAGCAGCATTGCCCTAAAGTTTAAATCTCTCCGCGCAATTTGCAATTCTCCCCCCCCCCCCCTCCAGCGTGTCATTTCTCTCATAAGCTGCTGTCACGTTCAATTAAAGCCCCTCCGTGCACCCACGCTCTCGCATGATGACGGGCAAATCGAGTGGCACCGCCGCACGGAACTGGTGACACGCGCCTTGCCTGAAGAGCTCGTGGACACGGCAAGGGAGAAGACAAGAGAAATAAGAATCACTTGGGGTCATTTTTAAGATGCGTCTCTCCGAAGAGAGACATGTCTGGCCGTCTTCAAAAAAGCGAAGAGCCGCATCCTCTTTTAGCCTGCGCGAGTGTGCGGACGTGGTGGGTGCGGTGGGGCGGAGGAAGGGAGGAGATTTGGTGGGGATGAGGGCAGATTCCGCTGTGGTGTACTGGGGGCAGAGCGACAGCCCCGGGCCCTGCACTTTGGGGGGAGGGGTGGGGGAACGGGGCCCGCGCTTCGATGTCATGGTGTCAGATGTGATGCGTTCGGTTTAGTTCGATGGTGTGGGGGGGGGGCACACGGTGGGGTTTGCCCCGGACCCCGTACCCCCCTCCCCTGTTGGTGGCCCTGACTGGGGTAGCCACACTCGACTTTGCATTGCAGAGGTCACCGGTTCGATTTGATCTACCCGTGAAACAATATGTACGTTTATTAACTAGCACTCCACCCACCGCGCCCCCTGCCCCCCACCCCGCGCCCCCCCCCCCCGCCCCCCACAACCCCCCACCTCTATTCATCCAGCAGTATAAATGGGTGCATCGCAATCGATTGGCAGGTCGCAATGTGGCGAGGTAAAATGTGAGCATCCCCCAACTCGTCCACCGAGACGTCTGCTCAGCGTGGAAGAGTAGACCAAACACCCTGTAGAGGAGCACCCTTAGAGCGAGCGCCCTCTCTCTCTCTTCCTTTCTCTCTTGCGGAGGCCCTTCCGCCAGCCTTGGGCATGAGTGGGAAATTGCAGGGCTGCGCCTTTTATCTTTAACCAAACAGGGACCTCGTGCAACGCTTGTTACTGACTTCCTGTGAGAACATCATCCTCAAACACAACAACGGGGGTTTTTGCTCTTTGGCAAAAAGCAACGAAAAAACTTTTTTTTTAACCCTCCACGTTATCTAAGAATGCCGTGGTATTTTTTTTGGTGAGAACATTTCGTCGTGAAAGGGGCCTTTTGTGAAGGAAGATGTGAATCAGGCGCAGTGGTGTTTCGTTTTTTTTGTTTAAAGTGATTATTGTTTTAGGTAAAAGCGCAAACGACGCCATGGTGACCAGAGGTGTCAGCATTTGCCGGCCGTGAGCAGGATGGATGTGTATATAATGCGGTGTTTTGGAAAAATAGCCTGATAATAACTATTTGGCAAAGCACAGTCCGCGATAGCACGTGAGATGCGTACGCAGGTTGAACAAAGACTAAGGCGCGTTGGTGGCATCGAGAAGCAGCATCCAGGAGCGACCCAGTGCCTCGTTGTGTTCTGTTAACGCGAGGCAGCCGTACAAACCGCGTATTCCTACTCGCGCGACGTAGTTCTATGCACTCGATCGCGTTATACTGGTAGGAACCACCTGGTTCCACCAGCCCACAGGGGAATATTGTGTTCGTCCGTCGTGAATCCAGAAATGGAAGGGGCTGGGTGGAGAAAGGAGGGTGAGGAGGGGCTGGGTGGGGAGGGTGGGGAGGGGCTGGGTGGGGAGGGTGGGGCTGGGTGGGGGGTGGGAGAGGTGGGGCTGGGTGGGGAGGGGCTGGTCACCCCGTGGTGCCCTTATAAAACTCAACGTTAAATCTACTCACGCCGGATTGTGCCCCCCCTCACAGTCGGGCATATTTGCGGAATACACCACGCCGCCGTTGACCCGGGCCATTGACCGAGCAACCCAACGTTCCTACCAGCTCCCTCCGCAGGAATGTGTTATCCAATATGCATCCACGTTATAGAAAAAAATGTGTTCCCTAATACATTCATTGCGTTATGAAATCACGCGTCATGGCAGAACGGACTGTATGTTGAACTTCTTTCACGCCAACCGTGCCGACCTAACTACATTCACATCTTCATAGTATCTCTACATACTCTGGCACCTCATTAGGCAGTGCTCCGAGCCTCAAGTGGTTGAACACAACGGCTGTGTAAGATCCAGACTTCAGCTGTCTCAGAATAGAATCCCCATTGCTGCAAATGTTTTCCGTAAAAAAATTTGTAAGAAATATTAGTTACTTTTTGTTAACTTTGTTTTATTTGAATGGCTGTCAGAGCGGTGGTGTAATGTTTAGCTGCACACTTGGCAACCTGAAAATCAGAGGCCACCGGTTCGATTTCATCTTTGGCACGGCAGTTGAAACAATGGGTGCGAGGGTTTCTTAAATCCCCCACCCCCACCACCCCCCGCTGCCTCTGTCCACCCAGAAGCATAAATTATCATTCACCACCAATTAATCACGAGGTTGCGTGTGGTGGGGTAAAACGTGGGTACTGTCAGCACGGAAGAGGTCAACGTGACCTCTGTTAAGCTCTCCGGAGTTCCCCCCCCCACCCCCCTCTCGTTTAGGCCCTTCAAGTTGTTTTCAAAGTTGATGTTTTATTTAGCCACGTGATATAACTCACGACACAGGGCAGGATATGTGCATTCGAGTCTCATTTGCATGAGCGACGACCTGGGTCACTAAAAAAATAAATGACAAACGCCAACAGACGTGAAATCCCTTCCGCCAGCGATGGCACGTGCAGGACATTGCAGGCACTGCACCTTTCACCACCACCATCATCACCATCAACACGATCCATGGGGGAGATAGCCTCTCGGTGTCCAATGCACATTTCGTCATTTGTTTCCATTTCCCCTCTGTCTTTACCGCCACCAATTTTGTTTTACTTGAATATTGAGCCTCCTTTAAGTGTTCCGCGCATCTTTGGGCAGCTGCTTGTTTGAGGAATGTTAAAAGCAATGGCAGTCTAAGCGTGTGTGTGTGTGCGCGTGTTAGCCGTTAGCCTCCGAGAAATCGTCGGAGGTGACATCACCAAATCGAGGTGACATCACCTTCCACGCTGTAGTCAACCGTCGTGTCGCGGGCCAAAACGATACTCCGTTCAGCTGCATTGCTCGCCCACCCTTGCCCCCCCCCCCCCCGCTGTTGCCCAACCTATAACACCTGTGACTGCCGTATTTGTCCCAAGTCAGTGGCGAGTTCATAAGTGAAAACGTGTACGTGTTGAATATATCACCAATTAGGGTGAACACTGGGTCACTAGTGAATGCAAAACATATTTCTGATATATAATCATGATGTGAATGAAATAAAATGGTGTTATAGTGTAGTTCATATGGTGGCACCTTGGTAGTTATTGCACTGCACTATCGACCCGGTGGCCTGAGTTGGATTCCCGCTCACGACGAATGACAGTGGCGGGTGACCTCTGAAACGGTTCTTGCATCTTCACATCCGGACCTCCTTTACAAAACCGGCACTGAAAAGTGCGGTGAAATATGGTTAAACATCGACCGCTTACCGACATGGTGTGGGGAGGCCTTCATTCAGCAGCGAATTGACAACAGATGGACCAACGTTGGCCCGTTGGTGGCCCGACGTTCCATGTTTTGGGGCGCCACAGTGGCGAGATGTTAACTCCCTCGCCTGGTATGCAGGAGGTCGTGGGTTTGATCCCGACTCTGACGCCTGAAAAACTTGGAGTTTGCGTGTCTCTCCTCGTGGTCGCGTGGATTTTTCTATGGATCCTCCGGTCTTTCCCTCCACATTTAGAATCAAGCGTTGAGAGTATTTAGCTGCTATACATTTCCACATGATAAGCCACTTTGTTGAGGTATTATCACGTGTGGCAAGGTCGCTTCTGGAAAACAGCTATGTAGTTCAATGAGCCATAATTTTAGATTTGAAGTTTTCGTGACTGCAAGGATTCATACGCTTTGGTATTTTCGGTAAAGTCACGTAGGTAAAAAAATTAATAAATGAAATAAAATGGAATGAAAACAATTTATTTTAGTTGTTTTCATTCCATTTTATTTCATTTATTAAATGTTTTACCTACGTATACATGGGCCTTACCTGGTAAAATAAAAAAATAGTTTAGTTTTATAATTTACTGGGTAATAGCTTTAATCATTATAATGTAATTAGTGCAATATAAAAAAATATATATAATAATGCCAGTGCAGTAGGTGAGTTGTGAAAATATTCTGAGCGAAAGTTACAAATATACTGTGAAAGTACGTAATTACCGATTCAGTCTTTCAATCATTTTTTTTGGCTGCCTATCATTTAACCTAATAATAGATCACTACAGTAATTACATACGTGTCTTTGAGGTAATTAAACACATTGCAACGATTGTGTAAATGTAGAACGATAACAATTTCGTGTGCAATTTTCATATTTTATTTCCAAGATGCCTTGGACATTCTGTCATCTGTGCATAACATTACGACAAGGAACAAAACAATGAGGACACGTAGGCTGCCCCTTGCAGCAGGTTTGTACTCAAAATCGGAATGCCTACGAGCAGGCCTTGTTACCGTGGCAACATTGACATTTCTTTAAAGGAGCAACGTTGTGGGCTTCGGTGCTTGTGATCCTGTATCACAAAAATCCATCAAAGGCGCGCTCGCTTGAGAGGTCTCCCTGAGAAATAAATTTGCCTTGTTATTGGCCCAAACGTTGACTTAATCAGAACCAGAATACTCTACCTCGTAGAAAGGGCATCATGAAAAGCTTCGCACTTCCAAGAGTGTTTGATGTCCGCCAAACGTGGCCTGCTATTTTCATTACCCGACACTAAAAATGTGAATTATACTTTTGCACAACGCCCCGAATACAGCGCAACCGATCATATTTCACGGGAAGCCAATTTTAGGTTTCAAAAAAAAAAATACACATTTGTCAGTAAAAGCTTGAGAGATCGAAGGTAATAAAAACCCTAGAACATAAACGTGTCATAAAACCCAAGAACGCCCACAAGGCCCTGCGGAAGACAGATTAGTCAGCAAATCCTCACTTTATGGGTCCTGTAGCCCTTCCGTCAATAAGACACGGTTCGCCAGCCAAGGCACAAAATCACTTAGCCGCTAATGTTAATGTTAATTTTGATGACTGCCGCATTTGCCTAAAAACCCCCTTTGCACCCCAGTTAAGTTTGAGCAGCAGATTGCCAATTAAAATTAATTTAGTTTCCCACCAACTTTTTCTATGGCACGCTCGGGACGCGCACACAGAGAGAGAGACGGGAAGAGTCGCGCGTGGCCGAGAGAGTGTGCGCGCATTAACGGTGTCTTATTGACCTTTCGGGAGAGGCGGGGTGGGGTGGGGGGCTTGGACAGGACACGTCTTTCGAAAGGATCACGGCCGGTGCTCTAACCTAAGGATGGAGTGACGGCCGAAGGAGATGATGCGCCCGAGAGAAAAATCCATCGCGTGGATAGAGACATAAAAAACATTAACCCGTAAAAGCAAAGTTTGTCACTATAAAAGTTTTATATGCGTGGCGGCTAGAGTCCTCTCGTCCTCTGGCTTGAGATGGCTGTCACTTATGGGTCAGATGATTGCCTGCCACCATTAAGCAATTGGTAATTAAATATCTTTTTTTTTTTCCTAAAAAGTGGAAAATTTAGGAAAAAAATTTTCACGAAAATAAATTGTCACGCACAACGAGTCTGTGTGCGAAATGTCAGCTCGATTGGATCACGGGAAGTGGGTTAAAAAACGACCGAAAGATTTGCACGGTCGTAAGCGCGCAAGCAAGTGAACTTAATATAAAGGATTTAACAAACCTCCTCTGGTGTGGGTGCAAGACGCATCGTAGCGTAGCGGCACTGCGAAAGGTGGCAGCTGCTTCGGGGAGGGCCTTCACCAGCAGTGGATCGATCATGACTGAGGATGATAATGATGATGTACCTGCATCTCACTTCGAATCAGACGACCTGGGTAACGATCGATGTAGCGTATTGCCCTGAGCTCAAAATGTCATCGTAGGACATCCATTTCCACCGCGTGTACAGAATGATCCAGCGTTAACGGATGTAAAAATGCTGTGCGGAGTCGATCACACTGATACAATTCTGTATATATAATAATACGAATTCCATTTGTTTACCGGGGAAAGCCTCACTGCTTAAGCTCGAAATTAATATTCAGGAGGATTCAGCATTGGGATGTCTGGCCGATTTCTTTCATGAGAGTTTTGCCATTTCTGTGGGTGGAATGATAGCACAGTGGTCGGTGAATGAGAATCTTCATTTAGACGGGAGGAATCAGATGAGCTATGAAGCTCTTTAATCACAGGTGTCCAGTATGGGCGGGTCAGCAGGTTACGACAGCGAACAATACTAAAATATGGCAGTGCACTGCCCTACGAACCCGGCGACCTGAGTTAGGGTTCCTCGCCAACGACAACATCAGCGGCGAGTGGCACGAATCCGAAGCGTGTCCTGGGTACCTCTTGCTCACGAACCTGCACCGACCAGCGCGGAGAAGTATGGTCAAACAACCCGCCACGGCCAACGCGTCTTGTGGAGGCCTAGCTGCGGTGCATTGACACGAACGCGCCGTAGATGATTACGAAATGCGTCGGCGAAACAGCATCGACCAGCGAGGCAAAACATCGGCAACGATCGACATGTCGCAGTGGGGTGCGTGGCAACGTCTATCCGTTTGCTTCGCACTTTTCTATCGGCGCTTTAATGAGGCCTTAATCCCTCTTTTTTATTTCGTTGCGCGCAAGAGCGATTTTCGTTTTATTGGCACAATGTTTATCCCGTTTCCCTGGGTCCAGGGTGCTTGCCCATGGCGAGGCATGTGGCCTAAACCCTCGTGTGAAACATTCTCCCCCCCCACCCCTAACAACAAAGGCACAGCAGAGGGCCGCTCGATTCTGTCAGGGTTACACACTCCTGCATGATCACAGCTCTGCTGGCAATACTTGCCCGAGCGCGCCGCAGACAATCCATCGGCTGCTTGAACAGACACATTATTGCAGACTGGTTTATTTTTTTTGGGAGGGGGGGGGGTTGCTCACTGTCCATTTATTAAGGACCCTGATGTAGTCAGTTTTCTGAAATGTTGATTTGCTGTTGTTGTGTTGTTGTTGTTGTTGTCGTATGCTGCTGTGCTCATACACCATCACGGATCTCCCACGTAGAATAGGCGGGCAACTGGCTGATCGGCTCAACCGAGTAACACATCAAATAAACTTAAAATGGGAAGGGGGGGGTTACTTAGGCTCGCGCTAGCAATATTACAATCCATAATTATGTTTTTGTTGTTAGATAACGTGAATAAAAATGGGATGCTTTTGTATTTCTCTAAATAAAGTATGGTTTAAAGCCAGCTTATTGCACAGTCAGGCGGTATGCATAGTAATATTATTATTATAATCGCATTTTTTATTTGTTCCATCAGTTGCGCTCGTCTCAAAGTACCAAGGCTAAATTCACATTGTCATTTCTGTCTGGCTTTGCATTTATAATTCATTAAGTGGTTCTCAAAATCTGCATCAACAAAGACAGACGAGGCCCTGCATAGGACACTGACTCACAGCTGTAAACAGATTTTCAGCGAAAATCTAGTTTTTATTTCGAATTCTCATTCTTGATTCTGTATTTGTTAAATATTCATTTTAAATCGTGCGTTCCTAAATATACGTAAATGTTTGTTGTTCTTGCGATTATTCACGAAATATCCAATTATCTCACTGCGCCCTCCAGTTGCCTGAGTGAAAAGTGCTGGAGCTATACGGGATCAGAATAGATATATTTATACTGGAGGAATTCAATGAGCTCTGAAGTTCTTTTTCACAGATTTCCTGTAGGACATACTCTTTGGTTCTTTCGGTAAAGTCACGTAGGTAAAAATAAAATAAAATAAATCACGACGTTTCGGGCGCAACACAAGCGTCCATCATCAGGTGGGAAAGCATGGTCTGCTGCTGACGCAGACTGTTGTAAAAGGTTTGAAATGGGTGTAGCTCAAGGGTTATAAAGAAGTGGCCGGGGCTAGTGATGTTAACGTGAGAAATTATTTACATGCTAATTTCTCACATTAACATCACTAGCCCCGGCCACTTCCCACCTGATGATGGACGCTTGTGTTGCGCCCGAAACGTCGTGATTTATTTTATTTTCTACCTACGTGACTTTACCGAAAGAACCAAAGAGTATGGATTCCTGCAGTCACGAAAGCTTCAAATCAAGATGTATTCCTGTAGGACATCTTAGCCAATCCTAGCCCAGCCTGGCTCAAACAGTCATGCGCACCACTCCACGTTCATTCGAGCAGGACACCATCCACGAATGGAGCAGAACACCACTTTGATTCCTCGTCGTCGTGATCGCATCGTTTGAGCAATGATGACAAGTTGTGATGGTCAGTCATGGCGTTGACATTGATTTTAAAGGTGAATGTTTACAATATTTTATGTACATATATGTATACAGAGACTCCTCTACTTACGAACGAGTTAGGTTCTAGAGGTCTGTTCGTAAGTCGATTTGTTTGTAAGTCCAACTTTACTCCCGTCGATTCCAAACATGTTGCACGTGCATGTACACTACATACGGGGAATTGCTTTAAAGTGTTTTATAATCTCCTGTAGATGTATGTGCCACTGGTTCTTCATGATCTGCAAACGTAGATGCCACTGGTTCTTCGTGTGGCATCTACATGACGTACGAACAGGTTTGTTCGTATCTCTGAAAGTTCGTAAATAGAAGCTTCGTAAGTAGATGAGTCCAAGTATATATATATACCGTTAAGAAAGGTATACGGGGTTTGGGCAAAATCACGTCGCCAGAAGAGACGACGTCCCGATGGTCAAAGATAGCGATGGAGCGACAGCCAAGCAATGTAAACATATTCTTAGGTTTTTTTTCGGTAAAGTCACGTAGGTAAAACATCAAAATTAATGAAAATAAAATAAAATAAAATAAAAAAACAAACAAAAAACAATTTTGATGTTTTACCTACGTGACTTTACCGAAAAAACCTAAGAATATGATTCCTTGCAGTCACGAAAGCTTCAAATCTAGAAGCAATGTAAAGCCGTCGGAGAGGGTATCCACCGGAGGAGGAGCGATTTAAAACCAAAAATCGCCACGTGTGGAAGGTTCTGGGTGGACCGTTACATCGCGGCGATCGCGGAAGATGGTTGGCGGCTTGGAGAGGCCTTCGTCCAGCAGTGGATTGACCAATGCTTCATGATCATGGCTCCATAATTGCTCAGATCACGGGCAACAGATGCCATCTTTTTACATTTTGCGTAAGGAAGGACTGTTTCATTTTAGTCACTGCTGCCATCTGTTGAACAAAATACACTGGTAGCATTTCGTGTGTACGGTATGGTATGTTCGTTGTCCCGATTTATGTCCGGAATATGAAACCGAAGCAGATCGTTCGAGAGGAGGGTCGACGGGTCACCCGAGGAAGGAGAAATCGTATCCGTATTAATTTGCACTGCCAGTCGTCTGGATATATATATTAAAATGCGTCCGTGCAAAATCAACGCTGCTGATGTGTTTCGCTTGAGTGTGAACTCTGGGGGAAATGCAGGAGGCCGAAGGTCATCCAGAAACGTTAGGGGGAATGTTTCGCCGCTCTAAGCCACGTGCATCGCAAGGATTTTTTAAATCTCAATTTGAAAAAAGCTAAAGTGTCGGCAACATGTTTACATCACGCATGGAATTGACAAGGAGCACTTCAACGCTCAAACATATAAATGGAACATTCCATCGGCCGTTCTTTCTGGCAAAATTTTCTATCGAAATACTGGGGGGGGGTGGGGAGAGATTTGAATCGTGACGAATCCTACAAATAAATCACCCCTAATTCACCCTGATCCCATTGTATTCTGGAAGCCAAAGTATGGTTGGGCCTGCTTAGTACTTGCACGGACGCATAGGCGGAGTTTGACTTCTATATTTGGGGGGAAGGGGCAGCCAGGGGTTCGCTTTGTCCTTCGCATTAGGAATCGCGGGTGCATAGAATTACGTTTGTTTTTATTTTAATTGTAAACAACAAAAATACATTATTAAAGGTGTCCAGTTTGGGAGGGGCTTTGCCCCCCCCCCCGCCGTGCGCCCCCGCCCCCGCGGCAAACGTCGCCCATTCATAGGCGACCACCGCCAGGGTTTGTCAGGTGTTATAGGCTCTGTCTCCACGGTGTCGCCCAGGAGATGGCAGTGCCGAGTGTCCTTGCCCCCCCCCCCCCCCGCCGCAACAGACGATTGTTTTTGCGTGGTGGGTTTTCTCCGGGCTCCTCTGTACCAGCGTGGACGGCACCCTCGTGTTCACCTTCTGAGGCGCTCGCTCGTCGCCGTGGCGTGCGCGATGACCACTACAACCACGTGACTTTTCTTTCGTATTGTGCGCGGTGCTTTTAGCGCCACAGCGCGTGGATTTGTAGCGTTTATTTTCACTTGTTTGCTGGTGACTTTGTGTATTTCATATCGAAACGCCTCCAGTGCTTTTGCTGCTGGCGGCAATAAAAGTTGTTTAAAAGTCAAGTCTCTCTCTCTCTCTGCTTTCCGGGCTCACCAAACTCTTCTCGTCGTCCAAATCGACCAAACATCCCAATGTGGCAGCAACCCTGATGTAGAAAAAACAAAAAGAGTCGTGGGTGACTCATTAATTACTCCCCTGACAAATGTAGCAAGCCTCAATTCTAGATTTGAAGTTTTCGTGACTGCAAGGATTCATACTCTTTGGTTTTTTCGGTGAAGTCACGTGGGTAAAAAATTAAATAAATTAAATAAAATGGAATGAAAACAATTTTATTTTAGTTGTTTTCATTCCATTTTATTTCATTTATTAAATGTTTTACCTACGTATAAATGGGCCTTACCTGGTAAAATAAAAAAAATAGTTTAGTTTTATAATTTACTGGGTAATAGCTTTAATCATTATAATGTAGGTAAAAAAAAAGTTTAAATAAATTAAATCACGACGTTTCGGAGGCAATACAAGCTTCCGTCTTCAGGTGGCTTGTGTTGCCTCCGAAACGTCGTAATTTAATTTATTTGAATTTTTTACCTACGTGACTTTACCGAAAAAACCAAAGAGTAGGAGTTAGCAAGCCTCGTTAACAATTCACTCCGGTGGTAGTAGAGTAATATGTCCTGCAACGTGAAGGCAAAGATTTTACGCAAAACAACGAATGATAACTTTCGCAGTAAAGTGGTTTTACAAAGCGATCATACGCTGATATAAGCTAGTGAAATGTACAAACGATCGAACCGAAATCAATCACAATCATTATTTCACGTCCGCAGCAACAAGGAACGAATACTTACATTTGAAAGCCACTTACAAGTTAATGTTTCAATCAGTGCGTGTACGTCATGACTTTTTATCAGCTCGGCCAAATATCGCATTCAAAACAAATGGTTCTGGTTTTTTTTTTGGCTCTCCATCTGCGATCCGCTGCCGTGGTTGTGTTTTCTTGTTCTTGTGCAGCAAAGATGGTTCTCCCACAGTCGCCGAAGCAACTAATGACCCCCTTTTTCTAAGAGGGCCTGGGCGTTCCACATTGTGAAATCACGGCGCCCGACTGACAAATCCTAAAAACTTCAGCCGCGTCTCTTCGCTCCAAAGCCGGCGCCAATTTTGAGCGACCAAAGGGCCTTGCAACTCACGCGGCTCTCTTAAGGCGCGGCTCCGGCTGGAGCACGCGTACCACACACATGCCGGTGATGTGCGCGTCTTCTTCGAACGCTGGGGAGCCGGACAAGCCCCTCTCTGTACCAGCGTGGACGGCAACCTCGTGTTCACCTTCTGAAGCGCTCGCTCGTCACCGTGGCGTGCGCGTTGTGCGCGCTGCATTTAGCGCCACAGCGCGTGGATTTATAGCGATTATTTATTTGTTTTCTGGTGACTTTGTGTATTTCATATCGGAATCGCCTCCAGTGCTGTTGCTGCTGGCGGCAATAAAAGTTGTTTAAAAGTCAAAGTCTCTCTCCGTGGCGGCGGCGGGCGACGTTTTTGTCTTCTCCTCGCACGCTCTGCCACGGCGACGGACACCGCTAGAGGCCTCGATGTGTCACCGCGCGTCAAAAGACACTCGCCCACCACGGCCGCCACCACGCGGAACGAACCTCCGTAAACGTGCGGACGTGTCGTTATCAATACCGTGGCGGTGTATTATTCACCGTTGCAACAACAACAAAAATACCGGTTTAATACATCGGCTTTTAGCGACCAATATTGTCCATAATAGAGGGTTGTTTTGGGGTTAGATCGCATGATTATAAATGTGTCGTTAAAAGCCGCCACCACAAGACACAGCCAATTAGTGAGGTTTGTCACGTAAACAGAACATGCCAACATCACACCGATGTATCAGAGGTCGCAATCGGGTACCCGATACCCGTACCCTACCCGATACCCGGCTACCCGTACCCGGCCGGGTACGGGTACGGGTACCCGTTTGCGACCCTGGTGCGGCCGGGTACGGGTAGGCCGTGAGTCACTGGTGAGTAACCGTTTGTCACTCATTTCCCAACGTCTTGTCTCTTCTCACAATTCAGGTTCCTAGAATCAACCCACCCGCGCCTGCAACATGGCTTCATCCCAGAGGTCGCAATCGGGTACCCGGCTACCCGTACCCGGCCGGGTATCGGGTAGGGTACGGGTACGGGTACCCATTTGCGACCCTGGTGCGGGCGGGTACGGGTACGGGTAAGGAATCAAAACCCGTTTGTGACCTCTGTGGTGTGTTGGGGAGTAAACCCACAACATTTACCACTCGACTATGCCTTTTTGCCGCTAATTACAACCACCCTCACGAGGCGACAGCCACAGTTGTGGAGAAATCCTCCTGTTTCGGTCTCAAATACTTCGCGCCATCTGCTTCACAGCGGACGTTAAATACCCCGTGACGTCATTCGCAAGAGGCGGCCGTTGTGTGCCAAGAGTGATGGTCCAAATTTGCCAAATTTGAAAAATTACACCACGGATTCTTCTTCTTCTTCGTTTTTTTTTCGTACGGCTGCTGATGTGGATGCAGAGCAGCAACTACAAATACATATTCAGGTGGTCAAGCCGAGATAACCGCATCAGGAGCACCGGAGTGTATCGCTAGCGATGTCTCTCTTTCGTATTTGTGGATTGGGCATTGCGTCGTTCTACGTTGTACGGTCTCTGTTCTGGATGACCGCAATCACACACTGGACAGTTTTTAAATTGTCCATTTGTGCATCAGGTATCCGCATCAACTGGCCATGGTTTGTGCAGTGAACGCGGCTTATGGTGAACCATGAACTTCGTGGAAGATCAAACCCCAGGAATCATCTGCGTTGAGTCTTTCACAACGAAGCGTTCGGTTGCGAGTTCTTTTGAACTCCAAGCGTCATCGGGGGGGTCGAACTCGCATTGTCCGAAGGCTAAAGCGCATGGGGTCAAAAAAGGGCTTTGCGTGACTTCAAGCGATGACGAGAGACGTTATCGAAGGTCCCGGTGAAATGCCACACGCACGTTGCAATCGTTGACAGCATTTACTGCCGACAACTTGGCGGGACCCTCCTGCAAAAAAAAGGGTCATGAGACTCGGTGAGGCTTTCCTGGGTAAACAAGTGTAGTAGTATCTTCTTGGTTCTTTCGGTAAAGTCACGTAGAAGGGAAATAATAAAATAATAAAAATAAAACATAATAAAATAATTCTCACGACGTTTCGGCCACAACGCAAGCAGCCGTCCTCAGGCGAAGAACAGGTCTTTCCGACAGACCTGAATGACGCTGTCTTTCCGACAGACCTATTCTCCACCTGAGGACGGCTGCTTGCGTTGTGGCCGAAACGTCGTGACAAATTATTTTGTTATGTTTTATTTTTATTATTTTATTATTTCCCTTCTACGTGACTTTACCGAAAGAACCAAGAAGCTGAATCCCTGCAGTCACGTCAGCTTTAAATCAAGTGTAGTAGTACATACTCTTTGTGTCTTTCAGTCAAGATTTAAGTGTACTAGTAATAATAATAAAATCATGTCGTACGGCGGTACGGTACAACTATAAAGAGCTGTGGAGCACAGCTGGAGAAACGTACGTTGACAACGCTCTCGTTAATTCGTGAGTGCGCACACAGCGGAGTGCCAATTAGGAATGTCAGCGATTGCATGTTCTTAGCGACGCTTAATGTGAACGTGGTGGCATTTTATGAGCTCCGAAGAGAAATGCAAAAGATGCACGCGTGCATTTGTCCGTATTTTAATTCTGATTTGGTTTCTGGGGACATATATATACATGGTAAATGTTCAATAACATTACACCTCGTGTGAACACAGTTCTAATAGCAGCAATACATGCATGTGTTGCATTGGGTGGCACGGTGGTAACCCAGCAAGAAGGACCTGGGTTAGATTCCGAACTAAGGCGTTTTTCCACGTTGAATTTAAATATTTTCCCCCTGTTCTGCATGGGGTTCCTCCGGGTTCTCTGATTTCCTCTCATAACAATTGAGTAATCACAGGTAAGAAAGGTTCTAGCGAAGAACATGTATGCTGATAATTAATATATTCATTTGCTCTCATTACAAAACAAAAATAACGTAAATTGTAACCAAACAAAAACTCAACACATGTCAATAACACGGCGGCTTTAAAATAATAAAAACAGAGACATCAGAGAGGCATCGGATGAACGTTGGATACTGCACTTAGCACCGTGGAGCATGATGAGAATACATTTTTGTAAGATTTCGAATTACCACCATTTTTTAATAGGCACATGAATAGGTGGTTCATTATTTTATTTATATTATTATTTCTATTATTTTTATTATTTATTTTCACCTACGTGACTTTACCGGAAAAAAACCTAAGAGTAAGAACATGAATAGGTACTTAATAGTAGCTATTCGGTCACAGACCAAACCTTTCAATGATCAAAAAGTATTTCAGACTGAAACCAAAAAAAAATTTGGTTAATTTTGAAATTTTACGAAATTTATCCAAATTGCTTTCGGAAAGAAAAAAAAGGAAGCTGGATTTGTTTTTTTTGTTGTTCCAAGTCGCCGTCTTGCGATTATCTGCGACGGGGAAGCGAGGAGCGAGTGTGCGGAGCGCGATGGTTAACGTCACGCTCCGATTTTTTGTTCACCCCCACCCCGCCGCCCTGCCCTGGTTGTTATCGTGAGTAGCGAGTGCGGCAGTTAACCCTGGAAACCCGGCTGTCTTGGCTCATTTCACGAGCCACTACGATAGGCCAACGCGCGCGACGGCTGACGCCACCGAGGGAGGGCCTGTCTGAGATAGCCGTGGCTCGCTCGAAGGCACGTGGGTTTGCTGACCTTGCCGTAGTCGCGATGAACGAAACTTTTTTAAAAAAAGTTTTGACCAGGTAAAGGCCGACTGGCACTATTTTGGACACACATATGTTGGTTGGACAACAACAGGAAATGAAACATTGTGTGTTTGTTTTGGGAAGTATGGAAGGAACCGGAAAGAGAGGAATACCTAACAGAGAATGGCTTGATGACGACGACATAAGAGTTTGGTGCCAGAAAGATATTTGCATGCACACTAAGTGAGCATATTGGCACAAGACAGATGAAAGTGGGAACAATTGACGAAATGTGCAGTGGACACCGACGGACTATCTGCACGCGGGTCGTGATGATGAAGGCCCACTGAGCTATAAAGCTATTTTGCAAAAGCGACCTGGCCACAAATGATAGCTCAACGAAGTGGGTTATCGTGTGCAAATGTATCACAGCCAAATACTGTAAACGCGTGTTTCTAAATGTGGAGGGGAAAACCGAAGGACCCGGAGAAAAATCCACGCGACCACGGAGAGAACATGCAAACTCCAAATGTAGAGCAGGCGTCAGGGTCAGGGTCGATCCTACTACCTCCTGTATAACAGGCGAGGTAGTTAACATCTCGCCACCGTAGCACCCCAAGGGGGTGGTGATCATCCATTGGGGGCCCAAAGGAGAATCTATACTTGGGCATGCACCCTTCTTTCAACGTATAAGCTCCGAGTGAGATAAGCAAGGAGATAATATCAAGAAAGAAGCAGAGATGTCGCGAGACCGCCGACAAAGTTAGATGAGAAAACAGAGTTTCCTAAAAATAATGATGACAGCCCAATTGGAATTTTAATTTGAGCTTGTTTGTTAGTGATTTCAATCCAAGTCGATATTTGATTCACCACGTTGTTTTTCATGAACCTAGGGCCCCTTTAGCTATTTTGGGCCCTATGCTTTTGCTTGATTTTCTTGGGTCTTGCACCACCACTACCTTGCTGCCTCCCCCAGGAAAAACCACACAGTTAATTTCACTGATACAAGACTGTGTATTGTCCGGGAGCAAAATGTCAATGATGCTGAGTTGACATTATTAAGAAAGAACCAAAGAGTTATTATAAAGTAAACTTTAAAATAAATAACACCCCTTTGTCAGCCTACTGCCAGATGAAGATAACGGCCTTCATAATATTGTGGTTGTCAAGGGTTTTGTTCTGTTTTTTTCTAACCGTACTTCACCACGCTGGGCAGTGTGGGTTTGTGAAGGGAGTAAGGGCCCCTGAACCGGTTGAGATATCGCTCGCCGCTAACCGCCGCAGACGTTTCTGCGGTTGTGCTGCTTGGCTCACCGTTGTGTTTTTATTATACGCTTTCATTTAACTCACTGTCTGTTGTTGTTGTTATCGTTGTTGTATCCTCAAATATTGTAACTAAATTTTAACCCATTTCCCAATGTGGTATCGACTGCAAACTTGGTATACTTATGTCATACTGATGACAATACTATATTGTATCATAAAAATAAATATTTTAAAACATTATTTCTTATATCTTCTGTTTCGGCTTGGGTCTAATTGTCCACATCAACTGACTTTGGCTGTAATTGTCCACTGTCCCTTACGTTGTGGCAAGCTTCGGAACCACTTCCTGGAGTCGTGTAGTTCTTCCATTACTAGTACGTTTCACAAAAGCGTGTTTAAAAAAACTTGTTTTAAATATTACTTATTTTGGGGTTGTGCCCGTACGTTGCGCCCTACCGCTTTTGCCGTTTGGCATCGAGTTGATTTAGTTCAACTGGGGGGTAAGAACTCAAGAGACCGGGATATGAGTCTCATTTTACAAGAGTGACTCTGGGACGTTAGTCTGCCGACAATAGGCGGTGGTGATTGGCACCGCTGCTGCTGCTGTGTGTGATCCCAATTGACAAAGAGGGAGCGGTAGTGTAGGGGTTAGCGCGCTGCATTACAGACCCGGCAACACGAGCTTGATTCCCGCTCATGGCCAACAACAGTGACGATTAGGTAAACCGGTATTGGGCCTCCCCGAGGTCGACTCAGCCTCAAATGAGTACCTGGTGCGGTGTGTAAACATTGCCACTGGGGAGACAAAGGCGGTCGGGCGTGGTGCTAGCCACCCATCTCCTCCTGTGCCGTGCCGGCCTTCATAGGTGCTCGCTAACAGCACTTGCCCCAACAGCCTGTTAAGGCTATACGGGGGATCTTTGTCTTCGATCCCAATTGAGTAATTTGCGGTGT
This sequence comes from Lampetra planeri, assembly GCF_965212315.1. Taxonomy (NCBI): domain Eukaryota; kingdom Metazoa; phylum Chordata; class Hyperoartia; order Petromyzontiformes; family Petromyzontidae; genus Lampetra; species Lampetra planeri. The sequence continues at coordinate 5,015,661 of NC_136159.1, forward strand.
AATTGTATAATTTGGCAAATTTGGTGCCTTGACACCGGCACACAATGGCACTGCTCCTGCGAATGACGCCAGGGAGATCTTTCGCGCTCACTGTGAAGTAGGTGGCGCGCATTTTATTACGGTCACTACACCGGCAGTAATTAGCGGGGTACGTACGTACACATATACAGTAAAACCTTGGATTGCGAGTAACTTGGTCTGCGAGTGTTTTGCAAGACGAGCAAATTTTTTTAATAAATATTAATTTGATAAACGAGCGAGGTCTTGCAATACGAGTAGTACGTGTATACGCTTTGTCTGCCGAGCGTCACGTGATCACAACTGATATACGAGTGCTTTGATATACGAGTGCTTTGATATACGAGTGCTTTGGACTACAAACACGTTTCCGGAACGAATTATGCTCGCAATCCAAGGTTTTACTGTATATTGTTGTTGCAACTTTCTGACGTCTGTGAAAAAGATTCCTCCAGCCTGAATAAAGATTTTGATCCTGATGTTCAACTTCTTTCGCACCGTACGTAGCCAACCTTGCTAATCGGAGGTGCCAGGGAAGGGCAACAAACGATGCACAGTTGTTGGCCGCTGTGTTCGAACCGTGGGCGTCTGTAACAAGTGGTGAACACGCCACTGCTAGGCCACGCCACTGCTTTGGTCATGATGTCCGACGTTTCTCGCCCAGCACGTGCTGAAAGAAGCTCTCGGCACGCGGAGTAAAAAGGTGGAGCAAAAGAGAGTCAATGCGACGATTAGTCACGCATGGGATCCAAACTCACGTTGCCAGGTTCATAGTGAATGGCGCTAATCACTTCATCGCCACTTCAACTTTATTTCACGATGTGGAATGGAAATTCCAGTGGCTCGGATTCACTTCTCCAAATTGCTCCCCGCCCCCCCCCCCGCCTAATTCAATTAACATTTTTTGTGAGGTACCTAACCTCAGAAGCGATGACACCCCCCCCACCCCCCCCCCAAATGAGTTTGTCAAACATTGCATAATTCGCCAGTTTGTTTTTATGGATCCATGACTTCGAGAGAACGTGCAATAAACAAAGCCCTCCAGTCAGTATCAGTCTATTTTCTCAAAAACCACACTCGCTGCAATTGCATTAAGAATTAACCACGTAGAGCTATTGTATCTATCGAGAATGCTCGTTAAAAAAAAAGAGTATTGCGTTTCGATTTAAAGCTTTCGTGACTGCAGGGATTCATATTCTTGGTTCTTTCGGTAAAGTCACATAGAAGGGAAATAATACAATAATAAAAATTAAACAATAAAATTCTCACGACGTTTAGATTGCAACACAAGTAATCATCATCAGCTGTGGTTTTCACACCTGATGATGATTGCTTGTGTTGCAATCGAAACACCGTGAGAATTTTATTGTTTTATTGTTTTATTTTTTCATTTCCCTTCTACGTGACTTTACCAAAAGAACCAACAGTATTGCGTTATTATTATTGCTCAGTGGTCGAAATGGGAATGTAGCAGCTGCCGTGTTGAAACGTATTCAAAGTCCAGCAGCAGCAGCATCCGCAGCATCACCCCATCCTCAATTCTGTCCCCTCTCTGCTGAAACTTCGCAGCATACGGAAGAGAAACTGACCTGAGAAGTATCGGGAATCTGCGCTGGGAGTTCTGAGAATTGCCGGCATGAAGGCCTCACGTCCTACACGGCCACGTTGGGACCACCTTTGTGACTCCTCCATCTTACCTTGACCAACACAGTCGATGTGCAGTTGGCGTAGCGAAGCACGCTAACCACTGTGCCACCGCTCTTCACCGTTGTACATATCATCGTCGTAAATGATCAACCATGATCAATACACGAGGGAAACAAAGGTGGACGGACGTGGTGCATGGCCACCCACTCCCTTTTTAGTGTTTACAGTCGTTTCTTGTCCTTTCCCCGATTAGCACGGTTGGCTATGTACGATGCGAAAGAAGTTCAACATACATACAAAATACTATACACTACACTATACACTACTACAACACTACACTACATTGAAAGCTCATTTCTTTAGAACTGCTTTTTGTGTTTAGTTTCTCGTCCTTCTCCCGCAGATCCGATTAGCACGATTGGATACGTAGGGTGCGAAAGAAGTTCAACATACGTACATACATATACGTACCATGCCGGCCTTCAATTGGTGCTCGCAAACAGAAATTGCCCCAAAGTCTGTTTAGCCTACACGGGGGATCTTTGTCTCTTTCGTTTTGTATGGATACACAATTCACTCTCAGTTGACAAAAAAAAATAAAAAGCACTGATGGAAACTGAGAAGCAAAATAATGAAAGGCACAACACGAGTTGCAGAAGGCTGCGTATCTAATCTTCCCCACCCGAGTGTAAGTGTTTCCATATCGATATGCTGGCATCTCGACAGGGGGCCTGATACCGCCTAAGAAAATACCCAGAGCCTTCTCAGGAAACACTTAAATGTCAGAGGTCCGTCACTGAGTGAAGGCTCATAATATAAAACCGTCTTGAGCCGTGCGCGCAGTGCCCTGGCAGTGACGCACTCAGCGCCGAAGAGAAATCGCCTCTTTTGGCAGACTCAATTGCCCGCGAGCAGAACATGAAACACGGCGGCCAAGTCGGTGGAATGGGTTGGGGCGGGCGGGGGGAGGGAAAGGCAAGTCTCTCCGGGCGGACGATGAGAATGCGAAACTCCGCATGAAAACGGAGAAGCCCTCCAGCTGCTTGAGCAAAGTGTTGCTCGCGAACGGTCTCAAATGAGTGCCTGATACGGTTTGTGTGTGTGTGTATAAACATAAGCACTGGGGAGACAAAGGCGGCCGGGCGGGCGTGGTGTATGGCCGCCCACACTCTCGTGTGCCGTGCAGGCCGTCATAGGTTTCTGCTCGATGACAGCACTTTTCCCACCAGGCTGTTAAGGCTATGCGGGGAATCTTTGTCTTTGTTTGTCTTTGTCGTTTGAAGCAAACGAAAAGTGAAGGGGTCTTGTCGAGACAAAACGGACCCTTACGCACTCTTCTGGATAAGCTTTCGCCGATTTATCGCTCTCTAATGTGTTTTCGGGTCGTACCATGCATTGGCTGAGTCCGGAATTGGGTGGAGGGGAGGGCATGTTTTGGCATCACGGCAAATATGTACGTATGTATGTTGAATTGTTTTCGCACCGTATGTAGCCAACCGTGTTCATTGGAGGTGCGGTGGAAGGACAACAAACTAAACACACAAAGCAGTTTCTGAATTAAAGAGTTTTCAATCGAGATTTTAATATGCGCAGCTCCTATGGCTTCCGAATATCGGAAGGGAAGAGCGTTCCAGACGGTCGTGAAAGCGCATCTGAAAGCGCGCGATGCGAGGACCGTCTTTGTTCGGTGGCCAGTCAAAAGCCGCTGCTGCTACAAGTGTAATAAACGACTGGACCACGATGTCTGGCTCAGTGTCCTTTATTATTCGGTTCGTGCTGTACACCCACACGGCTGTCTTTACTCTGTAGCTTCTCCACGGTGCTGACTCCAATGTCGGCCCGATCCACAACAGCAGCTCCGCTGCTGTTTCTCTCACACAGCCCCCCTTGGCTGTACTCGCTGCTGCTCTTCTCCCTCCGCAGCTCTCACAGCTTCTTGCTCTCTCTCTCTCTCTCCGCAGCTCCTCCTGGCAGCCACACCGCTGCCTCTAACAAGCAGCCCCCTCTCTCTCTCTCTCCGCAGCTCCTCCTGGCAGCCACACCGCTGCCTCTAACACGCAGCCCTCCTGGCTGTCTCCTCCGCAGCTGCACACCACTCCGCAGCTTCCTCTTATCTTCGGGGTTGGCTCCCGATGGCCGTCGGCGCCCCCCCCCTCTCCACACTTGCCCGCGTGGCCTCACTCTTTTCCGCTCACACCCCGACTGCCTTCCCCTTCCGGTTTACCCGCTTAAAGCCCCGAACCTTCCCCCCACGTCACATGACTCCACCCCCCGTGACGTCACCTCCGGAAGGTCGCTTACGCCCGCATTACACCACCCTCCCCCGTAGAAAAATCCCAGCCGACCTCGGCTGACTAATAGCAAATCGTAATGCGGCGAACCGAGCTTCCCCCCCTAAAGGACACTAAGCATACAATGTAACAGCAAGAACAACAACAACAACGCAATTAACATCCACGAGCGTACAAAAAGCATGCAATAAATACAACTGTAAGAAGAAAATAACAAGACAACAACACTCAACGAAACGTAAGCGATTTGGAACGTGTGCGGGTCGCCGGCCCGTCCCGGACGGTCGGCGGCCCACTCGCAGAACGGGAACGCGATGAAAGTCGAGGAACGACAGGGGGTAATCCCCCTGTCGCAGCTGGAAGTCCACCGCCGTCCCGTGTCTCTAAAGAGTTAGTCTTGGGCGTGTCCTGTGACCGTGCCCGCAGCTGGGTCGGAAGGGCTGCAGGGCTCGAAGGTCCCGCAGACCTGGCAGGCGTCCTCCGAGCAGGGCCCCTCGTCCCCCGCAATGTCACGGCCGGCCTGTCTGGAACAGGTACGACAGGCGCTCTAGCGAGATCAATGGACGCAGGCAGGGGAGAGTCAGCAGCAACAGACCCCGGCAAGGCAATATTGGGGGATGACGCATCATGTAAGGGAGCAACATATGGTTTCAAGCGCGACGTATGCACAACCCAGCGACGAGACCCAATCTGGACGCGTGCTGTCTGTGGGTTGGGAACCGCAATGAGGCGTACGGGACCATGCCAGGGTTTGTGCAATTTCGGCGAGGTCCCCGGACGTACCTGTGGACAATGAAGCCAGGCTAGGTCCCCAACCTTCCAAGGGCACTCCCCCTCAGACCGTCGCGCATATCGCTCGTTCCGGGCCTGGGCTTTGGCCGTAGCCACGCGGGCATTCTCCCGCGCCTCCGTGACTCGGCGAACCGTGTCCTGGATGTATTCAGGAAGTGGTTTCCGAGGTCCCTTCACCCCAGTTCCCAATTGCACATCCACCGGCGGCACGTTTTCCCGACCATACATAAGGTAAAACGGCGAATATCCTGTAGCCGCATGAGGCGTCATCCTGTACGCCGAAAGCACCCCGGGGATGTGCAGATCCCAATCTGATTGTTGTTCACTCACGGTATGGCAAAGCATGGCAGACAATGTCCTGTTCAGCCGTTCAACCATACCATCCGTCTGCGGATGGTATGGGGATGTCCGTACTTTCTTAGTCCCAAGGCCCGCGCACACTTCCGCCAATAATTTAGAAGAGAAATTCCTGCCCTGGTCCGTGAGGAGTCTCTCAGGCGCCCCCTTATCCATAATATACCCAAACAAAAAGGCGTCGGTAATGGCCGCGGCCGACTGATCGGGCAACGGCCAGGCCATCGGCCAACGGGAGAGGTACTCAACCCCTACCAGCAAATATTTATTACCCCTCGCCGATGGTGGAAAAGGTCCCAATATGTCCAGTGCCACCAATTCATTGACTCGAGACACCTGAATCGACTGGAGAGGCGGCACGTAAGGATGTTTCGGCGGCTTACGTTGTGCACACGCAGGGCACGCGCGCACGTGCCCTACGACATCTGTCGCCATGCCGTGCCAAAAATAATGACGTTGCAACGTCAACAAGGTCTTCTGCACCCCTAAATGTAAGAGAGTGTCACAATGGAGGGTTCTAATCAACTCGAACCGCAAGGACGTTGGTACCACCAGGCGCCAACGTTCCTGGAACCCCTCCCGCCACATAAGCAGACCATCTCGGAGAGCGGTTTGCGGCCCCACAGCCGTACTCGGACTCCCATTGTCCTTAGCAGACCGCTTCCGCAAGGACACCAATGACTCATCCATCATCTGTTCCCGGATCCAGACAGACCGCGGCAGATTCAAAACCCCGTCAGCCGGTCCCGGTTCCATCGGAGTGTCCGACTTCTCGACGGCCAACGTGAGCGGCTGAGGGGGGTTTGGAATCGGCGAACACCTATGCGTCCCCGACTCACATTTACAAGGGGCGCGCCGCGGTAATCTGGAAAGTGCGTCAGCGTTCGCATGGCGCACTCCCTTCCGATGTTGAATTTGGAAGGAAAATTCCTGTAGCGTGTCCAACCAACGTGCCAACTGTCCGGATGGCTGGTCAATTTTAAGGGCATATTGCAAGGCCGCATGATCCGTACGCACAATAAAAGAACGACCGTAGAGGTATGGTCGAAATTGCCGTAGGAAAAAAACAACCGCCAATAGTTCTCTGCGAGTGACACAGTAGCGGGTTTCCGCAGGAGACAAGACTCGGCTACCATACGCCACGACACGCTCTACACCCCCTTTAGACTGTGATAACACCGCCCCAATACCTGTGTCACTCGCGTCCGTATCAAGAATGAATGGGTGATCGAAATCGGGATAATCCAATGTTGGGGCCGTGGCCAATAGATCACGCAGACTCCGAAAGGCCGCCTCCTCCGGCTGTCCCCAAACAAACTTCCGTCCTTTACCCGTAAGGAGATGCAAAGGCCTCGCAATCGTCGCAAAACCCGGCACGAATCTTCGGTAATACGAGGCAAATCCCAAAAACCGCCGAACATCCCCCACGGTGGCCGGAGTCGGCCAATCCCGGACGCACGCCGTCTTTTCCGGATCCGTGGACACTCCCTCAGCGCTCACAATGTGCCCCAAATAGCGGACGGACCGTTGCAGTAGGTGACATTTCTTTGGTTTGAATTTCAATTTGGCAGAACGCATCCTCGTAAACACTGTCTCCAGCCGCGTCAAATGTTCATCGAATGTGCGGCTGAAGACAATGATATCGTCCAAATATATAAGACATGTCTCCCACTGCAACCCCGTCAAAACGAGCTCCATCAATCTTTGAAATGTAGCAGGGGCCGCATTCAATCCCATCGGGAGACAGTTGAATTGAAATAACCCCTGAGGCGTACGGAATGCGGTTTTCTCCCGTGAGGACTCGTCAAGGGGAAGCTGCCAAAATCCCGAAGAGAGGTCCAGTGTGGAAAAGAACTTAGCCCCCGACAATGCGTCGAGGGAGTCATCCATACGCGGCAGAGGGTACGCATCTGCCACCGATATCTTATTCAATTTGCGGAAATCAACACAAAATCGCAATTTGCCATCCTTCTTCTTAACCAAGACGACTGGAGCGCCCCATGGGCTGTTAGATGGCGATATAATGTCCGCAGCCAACATGTCTTCCACTGCCCCCCGTACGTGTTCTCGCTCCGCAGGACTCATCCGATGCGAATTTAATCGAATAGGGGCAGCATCGCCCGTCTCAATGTGATGGTAAAGCAAGGAAGTGCGGCCCAAATCCAAATCATCGGAGCTGAACACATCGGAATATGTCAACAACAATTTACGCAGCGCACCACGTTGCTCCATGGACAGGGAAGAATTTTCGTCACATAATTGAGCAACCCAACGATCATCCGAACTCCTTGGCTCGGAAACCCCAGCAACAACTCCCCGGCTATGTGGACAATCATGGGTCGCAAACGCCGTAGTGGCATGTGCCACAACCGTACCGGCCGGGACACGGACGTTTTCTCCCCCCGCATTAAGCACCTGTAAAAACGGTAATTGATCCGGCCGGACGATGGTCTGTGCCCCCACTAACGCCAACCCGGTTGTTATCGTGGCGGACGGTGACAACAAGACCCCTACTGCTCCTAGCCGATCAGGCAGGGGCTTCCGATACCGCAAGGGTATAAGCATCTGTGTACCAGGTGGGATGTCCACAGATGCGACGGACAGCGCCTGTACTTGTACGGCCGAAGCAGGTCGCCCCCAGGGCGACGGCAGAAACGAGATTTGACGGCCCCCCGGCAGTTCAATACAATTCTCATTGATTTTGATCAAAATGGGCATCTTAGCCAAAAAATCGGTGCCTAACAAACAAGGAACCGCCAAAGATCTCGATATCAACACAACACCCGAGGCCGACACATCCCCAATAGATATCTTAGCATCCACCTGACCCACGATGCCCATGCTACCCCCGTTCGCAGCGACGCACGACCCATAAACCGGACGCACAGCCCCCGACGGAATGCCCAACAGATGGAAAATGACATCCGATATAATAGTCGCAGACGCCCCCGAGTCGACCAAAATGCGCACGTCCACACCTTGTATGGACCCCGGTACAGTGGACGAACCCGTAGCGGCCGCGACAACTCTCCGTGCCAATTTGCGCCACTGCGTAACTGAATGACAAGGCCCCGTCGATGGCCTTTCTTTAACAACAACAATAGGATCGCGCAACACAGGTGGTGGGTGAGGTGGAAAGCCTTGCCGAGTGTCTGGTGCGTGCCGACATGCCTGTTTCGGAGGATCTTTAGCCGACTTGACCGGTGCCGAGGCCTCCTGCTGCGGCGGAGCCGGGAAGCGGGCCCAGCAGTCTCTGGCGTAGTGGCCCCTACGCCCGCAGCGGAACCATTCGGCCTCGTTGCGCCGAAGCGCAGGCCTCGCCTCCTGACGGCCCCGTTCTGGTAGCACCGCGCGCGGTCTCGGCCCGCCGCGTCCCGTCCATGGAGCGGAGGCGGCCGTCAGTTGTTGAGGGCCCCGGTCATCCGGAACATAGACGGCCTGCGCAGGGTTCCATCCCAGCGCATCCCCATCTTTGACGGGCCCCCCCGTCCACGCCGTCACTTGTTTCCAGCGACGGAGGTTGAATTGCGCATCGAGACACTTAGCAGCCATCCGGGAAGTTAGCTTCTCATGCCCACACACAGGCATGGGGATCCCTAGATCCCGAGACAGCTCCAACATTTTCCCTAATATGAGAGGCTCAAGCAGGTCCTGTGGCGTCTCAGGATAAGCTGCCATGGCCAGCTCCAGCACCGCACCCCTGAACGCCACGGGCGACTCCTCTGGTGCTCGTTGTCGTTGAGCGAATCGCCGATGCGCATCATCTGGTGGCTCATAAGCATCGGCCATTTCTTGAAAAACACCACATAAAGTTGCCTTCTTATCGGTCGCTATGGAACGGAAGAATCGGACAGATTCGTCGTCCAGGAGAGTCGGCAACACCTCCAAAGCCTCCGCATCGGTCCATCTTGCTGTGCGTACCGCCGCCAAGAAGCGGCAGGCGAACGCGCTCCAGTCCCCACCGACGGAAAATTCTTTAACCGTTGTAAGGTGGCGACTCCGACTCCTCTTCCCGCCGTCTTCCAATGGTGGTGGTTGTGATGGCAAATTCAAAATGGCGTCGGCCCGCGGCGTGGCCAAGATGGCGGTTTGGCGCCACGGAGCGCGCAAAATGGCGGCCTCTTGCCGCGTGGGCAATGGCGGCGGCAGGACAGGCAACGTGGCGGCCCGCGGAGCACCACTTGCATCATCCATCGTCCCTGGCGCGACGAGATGGCATAGATGCGCCAGGACGTCCTTAAGTGCCTCCAGTTGTACCGCCATCGCTTGCCATCGTTGATCCGCGTCTGATGATGTCGACGGACCCGCCACCGCGCCAACATCCTCCACTCCCGTTCCCGTGGTCGCCTCAGCCTGGCTCTCCTCCACCACCCCAACAGGATCCGTGGTTGGAGGGAGTTCGTCGTCGTCGGACGAAGAAGCCGATGCAGGCGCCGGATTAACTTTCTTCCTCACTTGTTTCGACATGCCGTTGCACTTCCGACACCAGTGTAATAAACGACTGGACCACGATGTCTGGCTCAGTGTCCTTTATTATTCGGTTCGTGCTGTACACCCACACGGCTGTCTTTACTCTGTAGCTTCTCCACGGTGCTGACTCCAATGTCGGCCCGATCCACAACAGCAGCTCCGCTGCTGTTTCTCTCACACAGCCCCCCTTGGCTGTACTCGCTGCTGCTCTTCTCCCTCCGCAGCTCTCACAGCTTCTTGCTCTCTCTCTCTCTCTCTGCAGCTCCTCCTGGCAGCCACACCGCTGCCTCTAACAAGCAGCCCCCTCTCTCTCTCTCTCCGCAGCTCCTCCTGGCAGCCACACCGCTGCCTCTAACACGCAGCCCTCCTGGCTGTCTCCTCCGCAGCTGCACACCACTCCGCAGCTTCCTCTTATCTTCGGGGTTGGCTCCCGATGGCCGTCGGCGCCCCCCCCCTCTCCACACTTGCCCGCGTGGCCTCACTCTTTTCCGCTCACACCCCGACTGCCTTCCCCTTCCGGTTTACCCGCTTAAAGCCCCGAACCTTCCCCCCACGTCACATGACTCCACCCCCCGTGACGTCACCTCCGGAAGGTCGCTTACGCCCGCATTACACAAGGATGACCGCAGTTCACGTGATTTTTTATGATGCTTGACATTATCAGTGGGGAATTGTGGTTCATTCCAAGTGTTGCATCCCACTGGGATTTTTGCACAGCGTTGGTGTACGGTGCTTTTTTTCTGGAAGACTTTGCAGTTTTTTCCTGGATTTTTCTGTTTGCGCATAGTCACTTTAAGATGTTTTCTTGTTCATGTTTTTGTTTTTTGTTTGTTGCGGTTGCACCCGATTCAAGAGCCGAATGGCTCACAGGACTATACCTAATAAATGAAACTGAAACTGAAAACTGTGTTGTGGTTCATTTGTGGCAAGCACTTTGCGTGGCGCAGGCCAAACACTCATTGGAGACCTTGTCTGAGCGCACCTATTCAGACCCTGAACCCTGGTTCATGAACACGGTCGAAACCCAGGGTCACTTGGAATGGTCCGCATGTAATGGACAGGATCTTTATCACAGTGGAGTGGTGAATTATCCATCACTTTGTAAAACTGTAACACACCATATAGATGCAACAGTCATTAGCTAACTGAACATTTGACTAACCTTCGTAAAATGCCCAGCAACAAACAACTCTACCACAATTATCAGTGGCATTTATCCTAAACAGACACGAGCCTGATTTCAGTACAGACTAAAGTGAAATATCTCTGCCCCTGCAATACAACAAAGGACTTACGAGAAGGCGCACTTCATCATAATTTGCTCCGAAGAGCGATCGCTTCATCGTCAGAGGCGATGCAAGGGCATTATTTCGGTCTTCAACCAAGCGAGTTCATTAAATAAACATCGTTGTTTTTTAAAATCATAATTATTGTACTTCCGCATATTGTTCGGCGTAATGTTTTCCCTTCCAAGAGAGAGCTCCCAGCACCGTGGCGAGAAAATCCGGACATCTCGTCGAACGAGCCGTTAACAACACCCCCCCCCGCCCGTAATACAGGGTGCTTCAAAAAAAAGTTAACACTTCCGAGAATTGGCAACAACACCACAATAAATGTGCCTCCGGGCTCTGGAGACCACCTGGAGAAGATTCCAGGCATGTGTTGGCAAGGATGGCGAAACAAGTGGAGACTTTTTGAAGCTACTAACATACATTTGTTATCATGTTACAGTGAATTATCCGCTCTCTTTCCATTAAAAACAATAGTCCCATATATTAGTGTTAACATTTTTTTGAAGCAACTTGTATATGACCGCCCCGGGCACCGCGCTTGGGGGGGGGGGGGTCTCACGCCTCGACGTCACGGTGTTAGATGTAACACTTTCGCTTTGTCTTCTTGGTTCTTTCGGTAAAGTCACGTAGAAGGGAATTAATAAAATAATAAAAATAAAACATAATAAAATAATTCTCACGACGTTTCGGCCACAATGCAAGCAGCCGTCCTCAGGTGAAGACCAGGTCTGTCGGGGACGTTTCGCTGGTCTGTCGGGGACCTGGTCTTCACCTGAGGACGGCTGCTTGCGTTGTGGCCGAAAGGTCGTGAGAATTATTTTATTATGTTTTATTTGTATTATTTTATTATTTCCCTTCTACGTGACTTTACCGAAAGAACCAAGAAGATGAATCCCTGCAGTCACGAAAGCTTTAAATCGAAACTTTCGCTTTATTTATAATCAACGTTTTTGGGTTAGATCGATTTATTTATAAATGTGTCGTAACCCTCCACCACCCGACACGGCCAATCAGCAAAAAAAGTGTCACGTTGACAAAAGACAAATAGTTCACTGCTTTAGCCCACCGGTGTGTTGAACCGTGAAACCACAACATTTACAATTTTTGAGTAGTACGACGTTCCGCTGGTAATTGCATCCAGCATCATCGGGCAATTCGCCAGAATGGTGAGGCTCTGCTCTTGCTCCCGGTCTCAAATAGAGCAGCAGAATTTATAAATAACGCGATCTAACCCAAAAACGTTGATTATGAATAATATTGGTCGCGAAAGCCTACGTGTTAAACTGACTTTCGCTTTAGTTTGAAGGCGTCGTGATGGGGGAGAGGGGGGGGGGTCCCACACACGTTGGGGGTTTGCCCCGGGCCCCGCATCTCCCTCCCCCCCCATATGGACGGCCCTGCCTACAGGTGTCGCAAACGCCTTCATATCATGAAGTATTCCCTCGAATGTGAGCGGGAAGCAACAAAGAGTCGAATCGAACGGACACGAGCCATTTTCATCTTGACAAATTATGGATTTCCAGTGCGTTGACAAAAAGCTTTCACAGCACAAGGCCAAGCAAAGATGTGGTAAGACTCGAGGAAAAGTTGCTGAAGCAATTACAGAAGAATGCACAATTTCAAACAATGTCGCTATATTCTATGGTTCTTTCGGTAAAGTCGCGTAGATAGAAGAAAGAGTAAAAATAAATAAAAAATAAAGTGATTAAAAATATCACGACGTTTCGATCGCAACACAAGCGACCATAGAATATGAATTCCTGCGGTCATGAAAAGTTTTAAATCAAAATGTAATGTGGCTATATACACGTGCGCGTATGCAGCTCACTCTCCCACTGTCGCAACACAAGCGGTCGTCTGTGGTGTACGGTGTGTTCGCACAACGCATTAAAATTAGATGTACTCTTTGGTTCTTTCGGTAAAGTCACGTAGGAAAAAAATAAAAAATAAAAAAAATAGAAATAAAAAATAAATTAAAGTAAATTTAATCACGACGGTTCGATTGCAACACAAGAAATCATCATCAGGTGTGAAAATCACAGCTATAATTTTTTTTACTAAAGTGGGAGAAATGCCAGGGTTAAGGAGTTTATATATAAGTGTGGACGTCAGGAACTGGGGTCTCACGTCTCAGTCCCTGGGGTCTCACGTCCCAGTCCCTGACGTCCACACTTGTATAAACTCCTTAACCCCGGCATTTCTCCCACTTTAGTAAAACAACTCCTAGCTGTGATTTTCACACCTGATGATGATTGCTTGTGTTGCAATCGAAACGTCGTGATTGAATTTACTTCTATTTATTTTTTATTTCTATTTTTTATTTTCTACCTACGTGACTTTACCGAAAGAACCAAAGAGTATGGATCCTTGCAGTCACGAAATCTTCAAATCTAGAATAAAATCAGATGCGCAAGGAATATTGATTTGCGCGCTAAATATTTTGCAATTGCAGTCCGTGCCATAGAAATGCGATACGGGAAGCACAACTTTGTTCCGTACGATTGCCACATTTTAATGAGAATTGTAATTGACGGTTAGGCGTATTTTGTGACACTTGCGAATTCAGTGGGGGGTAACAATTTCAATACACAATGATAAGTGAAAGAATTATAAGAAACACAACGTCACAAAGCTCTGCCCTCCCCCCAAAACCATATTTTCATTTTGAAAATAAAACATGCTTCAAATCGCTTTAAACTATTGTCATTGTAGTGCGTAATTAATGTGGCGCTGCACTCTGATGTATGAGAAAACATTTATTTAAAAGTCTATTTCATTAAATAGAACGTGTTGTCTATATTTATTTAAAGTTGCGCATTTTGATGTGACATCACATTTCTCACCCTCCCCTGGTCACACATCGTCACAAATGTCTGACCCCCCCCCCCAGGTGCGTGACGTCATTTATGGACGGACCCTAAACATAAAGACAAGAAATACTAATTGCCCGTATTTAAACGGCTGTACGCCGTATTGACCTGAAAACTCAATTTCCCCATACGAGAAAAAAACAATTAAACCGTGTGGGTTGACAGGTATGGAGTGGTCTTCTTGGTTCTTTCGGTAAAGTCACGTAGAAGGAAATAATAAAATAATAAAAATAAAACATAATCAAATAATTCTCACGACGTTTCGGCCACAACGCAAGCAGCCGTCTTCAGGTGGAGAACAGGTCTGTCGAGAAGGCAGAGTCTGAATTGTGATGTCGAGAAGACTCTGCCTTTTGCCTTCTCGACAGACCTGTTCTCCACCTGCAGACGGCTGTTTGCGTTGTGGCCGAAACGTCGTGAGAATTATTTTATTATGTTAAATTTTTATTATTTTATTATTTCCTTCTACGTGACTTTACCGAAAGAACCAAGAAGATGAATCCCTGCAGTCACGAAAGCTTTAAATCGAAAGGTATGGAGTGTTCATGGACAAACTCACACTTGCCCTAAGAAATCACGAAAATTGAACGGATGAACAGAATTCGCGTCCGCTGCTTTGCCGTCAATCTTCCTAAACATGCCCCTCCCCCTCCCTCCCCCCACCCGTTACGTAACGACGTCATCACGTGGCCCCGAAGCGTCGTGCGCGATGACGTCGGCCTGGCGGGGGGGGGGGCGCCTCGGCCAATCGGCGGCGCGCTCGTGGGAGCACGTGCTCCATCCGCGCTTCCGCGTCACGTGCACCGCCGGCCCCCCCCCCTTCGCGAGAGTGGTAAACAGTCGAGCGCTAAAAGTGTGTCTCCTGCCGCCGCACTCCCCTCACGGACTTCGTCTACACGACGAGACGTCTTGTTTAAACTCACCTCGAATGGACATTTACGATTAGCAAGCATCCGCGAGTGTTCGGCGAAGCCCCCTCCGTTTCGTAGGTCGCGATAATGTTTGCATGCAGCTGCCGCTCGGCTTTCTGTGTTCGCTGTCGGGCAGCCGAGGCCGTCCGGCCTCTCGCGACCCCGAGACATCGGCGTTGATTCCCCCCCCCCCCCCTTTGTTTTTTTAAACAAATAAACATTTAAATAGTTTTTACGTCGCGCGAAGCTACAGTCATGGGCGACGCGGACAAGTTTTTCTACATCTACAGTTGCGACCTGGAGTTGAACGTTCAACTCAAAATGTAAGACGACCAAATCCGCCTCCGTCGATGTTTGGGATACGTCTGTACACTCACTGTACGTTGAACTTCTTTCGCGCCGTACGTAGCCAACCGCGCTCGACGGAGGTGCGTTGGTGGGGAATGACAGCAAACTAAACACACCCAGAAGCAGTTCAAGAGAAAATGTGTTTTCAATCGAGATTACCTTCACGCGCGTAGTTCCCACTGGGCTTCCTAATATCGGAAGGGGAGAGCGTTCCAGACGGCCGCAGAAGCGCATCTGAAAGTGCGCGATCCGGGTGTCCGGTCTGTGTTCGATGGCCAGCGTACAAAGCGGCTGCGACACCTGTGTTGTGTCTTAATCAAGTGCCGCGGTATGTATATATTTCATTAGGAATTATAGGAAATCAAAGAGCCTCAACGTTATCAAGCTAGGGCAGACGAACTCTCCGTGCCGTTCAGTGGCCGATCCCCCCCCTCCACCCATCTAACGGACCTCCTTGACCCCCCCCCCTCTCTCCAGACAGCACCCGGTCAGCCACCGCCCCCGGTCCTCAACTCTCACGGCCGCGCTTGATGCGCAGTTTGGCATTTTATGTTTCGGTGAGCCGCGCAGATGGAGGCAGCTCGAATGCGCTGTGCCGTGTGGAACTTTAAAACAAGTTTGAGAAGCACTGCGACTTGACCGCTTTGGGATTTAACGTGGTCAAATTAATGGTGGCCATTTGCATACTTCTGTCTTTGCACGGCGTATTCGAAAGAATTATTTCCCGGAATGCCAGGGCCGTTACCCGAAACGTTGCCTATGATATATATATTTTTTAAAGCCAGAGTGTTATTGACGAGAGTGTTGTTTTGTTCATTGTGCCTGTGCGCCACTGCCAACGCAGTTTAATGTGTCAGATCTAGCAGTCTTAGCAGGATTTTTGAGCCTAGAGAGTGATTGCATCGGTGACCACAATGCACAACAGGTGTTATAGGCTGCAGGAGCTACGTGGAGGGCCGCAAAGAATAGTGCAGCAAAGACTATCGTCCTGCAGTTATAAGCTCCCACGTCTATGTTCAACCTGCATTGACCAGCATGGTGAAGTATGGTCAAATAAGACCCACGACCCACGCGGTGTGGGGAGGCACCAATCCAGCAATGGATTGGCAAAGAGCTGTATACGTGCATGTATTCAGATGAATGTGTCAGAAGGAGAGATGCGGGTTCAAATCACTGATTGGTGGATTCAACGCTTCATCTCTTTGTGGGCGATCAAATGAGCGACCCATTGTGCGAAGTGAACATGATGTCCTACAGATGGACAGGTCCCCTGCCATATGAATGTGGAATTTAATTTACGCCACTTACTCAAGGCTGTGAACAGATGTGCTCCCCAATACTCATTTGAATGGGAAACCACTTTGACTTGAGGTTTTATTCAAAATAACAGTTGATCTGATCCTTTATTTGAGTGAAATAGGAAATTGCGGCATAGTGGTTTGTGCCACTGCACTATGTGGCAGAGTATTTTGAGAAAAAAGTATTTTGATTTCTCACAGAGCAATGCATTTGTTTTGGCTTTAGAGAATAGCCTATAGAAGATTCTATCAAAGAGCTACTTCTGACATCCCTTCAAGTGACCTTTTCCAAAAATTAGAGGCTTAAGACTTTCCCACTTGGTCTGCTATATTAGGGTAATGTCCGTCACATGGCAGCCACACCGATATTTTAACTCTCAGAGCTCGAATTCAGTCCCAATTAAGGGGAGAGCCAAATTTAATTTAAAAAATTTGTGCAGTACTTGGTGAGTGACCTGGTTAAGACAATCAACTCACTGTGGCTTGCGAACCCGGATTTATCACAGGCGGCTGAAGCCCGAAATTGAACCCATGATCTCAGCGGTGCCGGCTCACCTCTCTGACCAAAGAGCCATCTGGCCACCGCTAAAAAGGATGTTATTATTAGTAACTTACCATTTTTATTTAAAGCTTTCGTGACTGCAGGGATTCATATTCTTGGTTCTTTCGGTAAAGTCACGTAGAAGGGAAATAATAAAATAATATTAATATAAAACAATAAAAATTCTCACGACGTTTCGACTGCAACACAAGCAATCATCATCAGGTGTGAAATCCACAGCAAGAAAATTAGCACTTTTGGTATTCAAGATAATTTTCTTGCTGTGGATTTCACACCTGATGATGATTGCTTGTGTTGCAGTCGAAACGTGAGAATTTTTATTGTTTTATATTTATATTATTGTATTATTTCCCTTCTACGTGACTTTACCGAAAGAACCACGAATGTAACTTACCATTGCTAATTATTTTGTCTCCTTGTGGGGTTACTTCTCAGAGGTAGCCTGGAGGGCAAGCGGGAGCAGAAGAGCTACAAAGACCTACTGGATGACCCCATGCTCAAGTTCTCCGGGCTGAACCAGGAGTCATGTTCACACCTGTACGTCACAAGCCAGGTGTTGGGAGACGGAAGGCCGCTGGCTCTGCCCACACGCACCGCCTACAAGCCCTTCAGCACGCGCTGGAAGTACGTGTAGAACCTGCAGCCCTGGAATCAATGCAAATCAATTGCACTTTTGGTATTCGCGCAATTCTTTGGAGTGCAAGGTTATCGCCGAGGCGCTATGTTTTACAGATGAACATATTGACGGTAGGGGACCAGGTTGATATGTGGGTTTACCCAATTAAGTAATTTGCAAGCGATTCTAATTTTTTTTATTGGACCAAAATCATTGAACCCACATTATCAACCCCCGCTTGGTTTGAATTGTGAACCAATACATTAACTCGCAAGAGTGCTACCGTTTGGCTGGCCGTATTACTATTACTATCCCAAAACCCATGTTTTACTCGTTTGAGTTGTGAATCCTCCCAGCCATGGTTAAAATTTTCATTGAATAATTCCTGTATCGATGCTAGACCAGGGTAGGCAAGTGGCTAGCAGCCACAGCCATACTGGATGTGGTGTGAAATCCACCATCCATTTCAGTTTAAAAGTTTGTCCAATACAGATATAGGGCAATTAAATTACAAGAATTAATCTTGTACAGCAGGTACATAAATTTCGGCACCAAAGGAGAAATGGTAATGGTTTGTGGAGGCCTTCATCCCGCAGTGGATTGGATGATATTGATGAACATCAAGGTGAAGTTAAATCACAGTTGAATGTATGTACGTTGAACTCCTTTTGCACCGTACTTAGCCAACTGTGCGAATCGGAGGTGCTAATCTGGAGTTGTCATATGCTTGCAATGTAGTGAGCCACACAATCACGAGCTTCGTTCCCATTAAAGCAGCCTGAAATTAGTGGTTGTTACACTTCTGTAAAAATACAGACTCGCTTGATGCATGCGGAACATTCAGTGTAACATGGAGGCACATGACAGGGCAATGGGGTTACTCTCCGTGAGTCATGCCATTTATTAAACAAGCGCACTCAATTGTTCATATTCTAACCAGGGCCATTGGTGCATTTGGCTATTGCCAATCGCCCTTTTTATTCTGGTTGTCTTGAATGTTTTGTATGAGATGGTTTATTTTAGCCATTGTCATGTAAGGATAATGTAATTATAAGTTCATCATCTTTTTATAAATGTATTGCTAAAATGTGAGGAATTTAATGGCAGTAGAGGGTAAGCATATGTATGTATGTACGCTGAACTTCTTTCGCACCGTACGTAGCCTAGTGTACTAATCGGAGTTTCCCGAAATTGCTTGTAAATCTTTGAACATATTCACACGTGTCAGTGGGTTGCCATTAGTTTATGCCCATAAAATTAGATTCTAAAGCATTATAACAACATTGTATGAATCTTGATTTGAAGCTTTCGTGACTGCAGGAATCCATACTCTTTGGTTCTTTTGGTAAAGTCACGTAGGTCGACAAAATAATAGATCACGACGTTTCGATCGCAACGCAAGCGACCGTCTTCAGTGAGAGTTCACAACGGTCGCTTGTGTTGCGGCCTCAACGTCGTGATCTATTATTTTGTCTACCTACGTAACTTTACCGAAAGAACCAAAGAGTAATTCCTGCAGTCATGAATGCTTCGAATCTAGTTTCTATTCTATACAATGTTTCTGTAAATTGACTGTTTGGCATGACATCGACATGCCATAAATTACTCTGGAAAAGCATTTCAGGTTTGTTGTTTGTCCTTGCCCTACCTAACCCATGACCCTCGCGCGTGTCCTGTGCGCGTGTGTTGTGGCGCAAGTTGGAACCAGTGGCTGCAGCTGCCCGTGAAGTTTGCTGATCTTCCGAGGAACGCGGTGCTTGCACTCACCGTGTGGGACATGTACGGACCGGGCCGCGCCGTGCCGGTTGGAGGAACCACGGTGTCGCTGTTCGGCAAGCACGGGTACCGCCCCTTAATTGATGCGTGCAGTCGGTTTCGTCGCGATATGGCACTGCGACATGGCACTGCGACAGTACTGCTTATGAATGTGTCATCCGTTTTCATTGTTTCTTGATGTTGTACCGGCTGACGTACCGACGAGATCATCGTCAAGTGGCTGCTGAGTCGCCGACCCGCGACAAGTACGGAGCTACAAATAAATAAATGTTTTCACGAGCTGGATAATCCACCAAACGAGTGTTAACTTTACTCACATTTACAGGTGCGGCCCCTTTTGTGAATCCACCACTCGGCTTTTCCGTGCTGTGCAGGTTGTAGGGGGTATCTTGACAATGCTTTACCACTCTGGTCAATGCAAGGTTGGTGAAGGCGGGGGGAGGATGTTAGATGTGGGAGCATAGAAAGTACAGCACAACAGTGGATTTTGCCGCACTTCCCTTTGCTACCAACATAGCTCTACAGCGGCCTACAACACCTGTTTTATGCATGGTGGTCAACCTATTGATTAATACTGGTAGGAACCACCTGGTTCCACCAGCCCACAGGGGATTATTGTGTCCATCCGTCCGTCGTGAATCCAAAAATGGGAGGGTTGGGGCTGGGTGGGGAGGGGCTGGGTGGGGAAGGGCTGGGTGGGGAAGGACTGGGTGGGGAGGGGCTGAGTGGGGAGGGGCTGGTCACCCAGTGGTGCCCTTATAAAACTCAACGTTTAACCTACTCACGCCGGCTTTTGCCCCCCCTCACAGTCGGCCATATTTGCGGAATACACCACGCCGCCGTTGACCCTGGCCATTGACCGAGCAACCCAACGTTCCTACCAGCTCCCTCCGCAGCAGGAATGGGTTTATCCATATCCAGGCTCAACCCTGCTTGACTTCCGTAGACCTGACAAGAGTGGACTCTAATGAGGGCACTAATTGTCAGAAAACCAGCATCAGTGAAAGCCCATGGAATATTAAGATAAAATGTTTTCCAGCATTATTTATTCAAGCAGCCAAACTTTGGACTGGTTTTTGTGTTTTTGTGTTTTTTTACTTGAGTGTGGTGTAATGAAAAAAAACGCTGCTGGGTTGCCAGATGTTATAGTTTTGTCATAATAACGATGACAGAATGTGTTTGTATTGAAACACGTCTAACATATATTCCCTGTGTGCATTCGTGACGTTATTAAGCCAATAGTACATAAAATATCAGTGGGCTTTGCAGATATGAAATTACACGAAATTGCTTGTAAATATTTGAACATATTCACACGTGTCAGTGGGTTGCCATTGGTTTATGCCCATAAAATTAGATTCTACAGCGTCATAACAACATTGAATCTTGAGTTGAAGCTTTCGTGACTGCAGGAATCCATACTCTTTGGTTCTTTCGGTAAAGCCACGTAGGTCGACAAAATAATAGATCACGACGTTTCGATCGCAACGCAAGCGACCGTTTTCAGGTGAGAGTTCACGACAGTCGCTTGCGTTGAGATCGAAACGTCGTGATCTATTAATTTGTCTACCTACGTCACTTTACCGAAAGAACCAAAGAGTAAACATTGTATGCTGTTATGATAACAAATTGAAATGTACGGTTACTCTGACAGGTTGTCAAGGCATGGTATGTGTAAAGGTCAGAGTAATATATACTGAGCAAAAATAAGATGAAAAGAATATTAAAATACATTTGACACACTGCATACGTTGGATGAAGCGTTGCCGCTTGGCTCTTCTAAACCAAAGTGAGTACTCGTAATAAGAATAATACAGGCAAAAGGTGATTTTTCGACCACAAAAGGTGCCATTTTAACCATAAGAGTTGTCCTTCCATCATGCTTTGCAATTCGACAGGAGGGCATGAAAGTCTTTTTGTGGAAGGGGGTTGGTGGGAGGAGGCTGCGGTATGGATAACGTGCTAGAGAAATGTTGGAACGTACGCAGTCATCGTTAGTGCCACGTTCCGGCGGCAAACCATGCACGTGCACAACGTGGCGATTAGTGGTCTTAACTGGGGGTGGGGGGGGGAGGGGGGCAGCGTGCCACCCTACCGAAAGTTAGACAACCACTCGTTTAAAGTGAGTACTGTACTGGGGTGCTCCGTAAATGACTCGCTTAACGCCGTCGCGACGGCAGGCTGTTCCGACAGGGCATGCACGACCTGCGTGTGTGGCCAGGAGTGGAGGCAGATGGTTCTAATCCGTCCACAACTCCTGGCAAGGCGGGCAGCTCGCAAGGGGACGATCAAATGAGTCGGCTCGCTAAGGTACACACAACCGAACCGAGTTCGTGCTCAGTGACAAGTTTTTTCTTTTTTTCTTCTGCAGCTGCAGGCCAATGTTGTCAACTTGACAGCTGAAATCGCCTGAGCTTTTAAAATCAGTAATAAGGAGAAAGGGAGGTGGGGGTGTGGGGTGGGGAGGGGTTGCAGATGAGATTAAGCTGAGAAGGGAAAATGTGTTGTTCATCCCGTTGTGTCTACACAGGCAATTATCGAGCGCCGCGTAACATTTCCATTATGCAGCGCGGAAAGATTGAACCATTTTAATTCGGGGAAATACTCGAGCAAACATCAAACAGCAAATGCAACAGAACATTGTAGCATTTTGCAGACAACTCAATTGACATTTGCAGTTTTTTTGTTAAACCCATATCATTATTTATTTGCACAAAGAGACAGAACTTTATTTGCCAGGTGCATAATAATAACAGTCAGCTGTGGCTTGCCCATAGTAGTGGTAAAATTGCTCCTTGGCAGACCTTTTCCTTTGCACATGTGGATGTAGCTTTCCTGTTTTGTACGCGGCCCTGTACTCTCGGCTTGCGCGCAATATAGCGTGCGATTATGAGACGTCTCTGCTCATATAGAAGGACATGCGCGTTCGATGCACACATGCAACTTATTACGGGTGTGTTTCTATACTCGCTGCTCATATTCTTCGATTTAGCAATGTTTCGAGTGTGCTGACTTAACCGGTTTGGAATACGTTGGCCACAGTAACTATTGGCATGCATTATAAAGGGAACGTGCTAGTGCATAGATTATTATAAATGTGCAGTATTGGTGAATCCTGAAATCTTTTGTCTAACTCTATATATGCACACACACACACGTTGTATTTATGATATTTTATTTACACATTTTTACACGCATGAAGAGTTTTAATTCAACTATTGGCATGATGAGTTTCAGTCCACCTGTGCTGTGTCGGTAATGAGGTTTTTTTTTAACCATACTTCACCACACTGGTCAGTGCGGGTTAATGTAAGCGGTGGCCAGGAGCAGGTAAGATATTACTCACCACTGATATTAGCCGTGGTAATCAAACGCGGGTATCCCAAGCTCAGCACAGTGCTCTGACCGTTTGTGAAAACCCCCACCTTAAGTTAATCAGAATCAGAATATTGATTCAAACTGGAGAAATCCGATGACCTATGAAGTTCTTATTCACAGATGCTACAGTCTCCTTAACCTAGCTTCGTTTCAAATGGCTCACAGCAGTCAATATCTGATCCTTCCTCTAGGTTGAGTCAGACTAAAATTATATCCCGTTTTAAATATGAGGCATGAGCACTGGTAAGACAAAGGCAAAGAGACCCGTTATTGTCTGTCTTTCCATTTAGATATGCCTCGCTTAGCCTGTAATTTGTAAATATTTTCCAACTGCCTGTTGGCTCACCAAAATACGTTTCGATGTATGCCACATAGGCCTCGGCAAGGTAAGGTAAAAGGTAAAAACAACGAGCCTACCTTTACCCTACCTTTTACCCTAACCCAATACAAAATACCCGATTACAGGGTAATTACTGGGGTACTACACATGAAAAGGTTTATAACAGGTAAATGCTAGGTAGAGCGCTTTATTCATATCGAATACTCTCGATGATTCCAATTTTACATGGAGGCCACAGACTGCGCCACGGAGCTTTTAGTGAGCGGTAAACAGGGTATTTACCGGGTAATACTTCGCTACCTTTACCCTACCGGCTAATTCTTCCGCGCTACCTTTACCCTACCCTTTACCTTACCCCTTGGCATGTCGACACCTTTACCCTTTTACCCGGCAAAAAGGGTAAATTACCTTACCTTGCCGAGGCCTAATACCACATTTTTCTGTGCAGGCAATTGAATGCAAATCCCATATTCCTGTGACCATAACTACGGTACAACGTCGCATATCTGACTAGCCATGGACTGAGGTACAGGCGGACACGTGAAAATGTTGTATATGTGAATATCTATGTTGAATGACAGTTACATCGTGCAAAAAATACTGCACTGGGGTGGGCGGTTAATTGGTCAGGGCGGATATGTGACTGATGGTCGGATGTGTGACGCAGTACTGCACCGTGTGTGTTTGTTCTACTTCAATCCACACGTGTGTGTGAACACTACCAGGAATAACCCTGTAACAACTTTTTGATCAAATCTGGTTGTAAAATTCGATTCTGTATTTCATATATATGTATATGTCAACTTGAAATGGCCAATTGTTTTCTTAACTCAGGAGGAAGAGAGAATGATGGAAGTAAGTGATATATACAACTGGCATTTTTCTTCATTTCACGTCGCTAACAGCATTGTGAAATACAGAACTGCGTGAAACACTTGAGGTTCTTGCATCATTAACAGGTCTGCGTCATACTAACTGCTATGCAACGAATGCGATATGTCTATAGCCGAGTGCACTCGTTAATTTGTTTAGATTTTATTGATTACTAAATGAGTTTCAAATTGTTTAAAGTAAAGAATCCCGTGTATTGCTTGTCAAACGATTTTAAAGACTAACATATTGCAATTGGCACAAGAAACTAATTAGAATAATTAAAATGTATGGGAGGTAACAATCACTTTTAAATGCTGCTATTAATAGTCGGCATTTAATGATCCAGTGATTAAAAGGTGTATTCTCAGACTCCTAGTACCTGTGTTGCATTGTAGATAAGGGAATGCATTATTTTCCGATTATGCACATTTCATCCAAATGATTCCTTAAGGAATGTACGTGACAGAACAAATACTACATTTCAAACAAAGTGACAGACTACGAACAGGATGGTCGAGATGAGATGGGACTATCCAAACAAGAAAGACGATACAAATAGAACAACGGGACAGAAAGAACAACAGACAATACAAAGTTGACGGTACGGACGGCACAGGCAACACAAACAAGGCGGTGCATCTGAGGCGTACCATACAAGCGGGAGAATACAAATGAGATGACAAAATATTGCTTTCATCTCGAGTTTATTTGATTTGTTACACGGATGGTGGTCCCGTTTGGACAGTTTCCCGGCTATTTTGCACGGGAGATCCGTGCCGCTCCGTGAGCGCATCGGCAAAACAAAGACAACGGCATTAACGTTGCAGAGAGAACGGCCGCAGCGTCTTAAGGAATGTCGCACGACGAAAAAATTAGGCCGAATCAAATCGTGACACCAAATAACGACGGATGAAGCGGAGATCTGTGCTTTCATCGCGCTCGGCGCATACAGTGCACGCGCATTTTTGCCGCGGTCACAATACGCCGTTGTGTGATTGTCTTGGTGTTCGCCGCGCCAAAAGAAAGGTGTGAGCCAAAGAATACAAAGCAAAGATAGATGTGTGTGGAATGGGAACCAGGAGCTCCTCTCATCAAGGAGCATAAACCATCAAGCAAACTCCGGTCATCCTTGCAGCAGCGGCTTTTGGCTAACCCTCGATCAAAGATGGTCACTGCATCGCCGCGCTTTCAGATGCGATTTTGTGGCCGTCTGGAACGCTCTTCCTTCTCATTAAGAAGCCACTGCAGCTATGCACTTTTAAATCATCGAGATTGAACACTCATTTCTTTCGAACCGCTTTTTGTGCTTAGTTTGTTGTCCTTTCTCCGTACTTCCGATTAGCACGGTTGCCTATATACGGTGCGAAAGAAGTTCAACGTACATACATACATCCGCTTTTAATTTAAGAGAGCTTTTTAAGCTGAAGTCGAGCACTGTAATGTGCCCATTAAATAAAATGCTGTTGAGGTTCACCCGTCGAGGGATATAGTAACAAGTCTTTTTGTGAACTTTATAATTATCCAAACCTTTGCAGAGGATAAAGCATATGCGCGCGCTTACATGTAATCACGGCTCTTGATCATAATTTCGCGAAAGATTTTTCTTGTTTCAAAGGAAATTATGCAATTAAATTCCACGCAAATGACATCAAATGAATACACGCGTATGCTAATGACTGTTCTTACCCCTCAAGTGTGTGTGCTACTCACAATGGCTGTGTAATTAATTTTCAGCTCAGGTGATATTTTGTTCTCATCTACATTTCAAAGGAATTTTGATTGTGGCCTTCACGACATCGTTTGCTTCCCCATTAACAGAACTCTTGAATTAAAGGCCTTCACAGTGGCAGTCACAAATCAAGAGAGAAATTATCAACAGTAGTTTTGACATCACTAATCGGCACTCTAACTGAATACCGCAATTTTTGCAAAAAAAAGTGTGTTTTTCACAGCGTGAGATAACATCGGCTGTCCACTTTGTGCTGCCATTTGCGGTTGTGAAAATTGATTTTTTTTGTAACAAAAGTGGTCGACATTTTACGCCGCACTCATTCCTTCTATTTGCCTTGAAGAACTGGAAGATGAGAGCCGTTTATTATTTAATTATTTAAGCTCCCACAATCTTGGCATCAAATTAAAGTTGAAACTGTTCTCTAGAACCACGTAATTGTTTTCACTTGAAAATCCTATTGCTAACTTCCAAAGCAGTGAACCATCTTGCCCCAGCCTACATCATTAACATGCTGCACCCATATGTCCCCTCAAGGTCCCGAAGATGTGGGGATGCAGATCTTCTCTGCATTCCCAGGTCGAGGTTTCAGTGACCGAGATTTTCCCCCTGTAGACCCCAGGCTATGGAACACTGAACCGCGAGATATAAGGATCCCTCTGAGTCTGTGGGCATTTTTAAAATGCGTCTTAAAACCTATTTATACGCATCCGCTTTTTAAATTGTAGTAAAAAAAAATTAGGTATTTATAATATACTTTTTAATGCTGAGTTGCTGCCGCTGTGATTCTTGATGAAAAGCGCTATATAAATGGAATTATTATTTACTTTCAAACGTTTGTAGTTTTTTTTATTCTCCCATAAAACAATTAAAAAATACGTCTGCTGAAGAGATGGTAACACAAACATTTTCTCGTAAATTAATCGTTAAACCTCACGAAGCGTAAATTTTACGTACCGTATTCTCCAAGGCTATGACACGCTCCAGAAATTACGACGCACACAGAACTTGTGCCCGGTGCCAAGTAAGTTATACATATGTGGTCACGCACGTATGTATGTATGTGTGGGGAGAGGTAGTGTAGCTGTTAGTGCACTGCGCTACGAACCTGGCGTCCCGGGTTCGATTCCTGCTCATGGCCAACACCAGTGACAATTATGTGAACCGCTCCTGGGCCTCCCCTAGGTCGAATCGGCCTCAAATGAGTACCTGTTGCGATGTGTAAACATCGCCCCCTCATGTGCCGTACCGTCCTACATAGGTGCTTACTAACAGCACTTGCCCCAACAGTCTGTTAAGGCTATACGGAGGATCTTTGTCTCGTGTTGAACTTCTTTCACATTGTACATCGTCAACCATGTTTTTGGCATGGCACGCAACATGCTGGATTATGAGAGGCGCTTCCAAATTCTTCTTTGAAATACTGGGGAAAGAGTGTGTCTTGTACCACAGAGAATACGGTAACGTTCACCCTTACGCCCCACAACCCCTTTGCAAAGCCGGAGCAGGTGGAGTTCACGTATGTTGTACACTTTTGAGAGAGTATATACTGAAAGATGTGTTTTTTTATTTTAACTTGTACGCATATGGGCATGTACCGTCTATTTGATTTGAGTGTGTACGTGTGTGTGTGTATGATTCAACGTGTGTATTGTGTATGCGTATATGAACGGATTGGTGGTACACGGGTGTGCGGTATAAAACATTTACAAATTTTGCAATAATTTTTTATTTTCTCGCGATTCGCAACCACCGGTCAGAACATCTTGTGGTGTGGTGGTGCGTCAAAATCACTTCTCGCGATGTCAAAGCAGTCGGAAGGCGATTGTCCATTCAAATTTTGATTGTAGGCTGTTGATGAGGACCGCTGTGTTATGCTGCACCGGTGTACCACCAATATATCCATTAATTGTGTGCGTATATATGTGAATATGCATTTAACTAAAGTGCTAATGTACTTCATGTGTCAACTATGTCTATATATATTTATTCTTGTATAATTGGTAACTTTGCTGAAAGTGTGTCTCCTTAAATCTCCTTCTGACATAAAATTGGCTACTTCCTGCAATCTCAGTGCAGCTGTTCCATGTTTGTAAAATATATTGTAAAGAATTTCGTTGATGTAGGCCTTGGTTTGTGAGAGCTTGGATGACCTGCACTGCCATCGTCTGCACATGTTAGGCCACGGAGGCGAGATGTTCACTTCCTCGCCTGGTATACAGGAGGTCCTGGGTTCGATCCCGACCCTGACGCCTGCTGTATATTTGGAGTTTGCGTGTCTCTCTCCCCGTGATCGTATTGATTTTTCTCCGGTTCCTACGGTTTTCCCGCCACATTTAGAATTATGCGTTTGGAATGTTTGGCTGCAATACATTTCAATCATGATAGGCCACTTCGTTGAGCTATTTTTTGTGTCCAGGTCACTTTTGAAAAATAGCTATATTACTCAGGGGGCCTTATCTGGTAAAAAAAGTTCATAGTTTATTTGACAGTCATTCTTCGTTTGAGCATGTAAACACTTTTTGATTTAATGCTTTGTGACTGCAGGGATTCATATTCTTGGTTCTTTCGGTACGTGACTTTACCGAATGAACCAAGAACATGTAAACACTGCGTATTTTTATTTATCGTATGTGTGTGTATTATGTATCTAAACTCTGTTCATATAAAAAAGAAAACTGTCCTGTGTATATATGTATAATAAATGCAGTAATAATGTATAACATCACATGCAGCCCGGGTACACCCACTGATATAGGGCAGGTGACTTAATTAGAATGCAGCGGAGCCCGGACGCAGTCGCGTAATATCAATCAAAGGCAGCTTGGCTTCTAAACGATGGAAATAACCATGGCTCCCAAGCACGATCCGCTACATAGAGAGGAGGGCAGGGAAATGTTTACACCTTTTTTTATTTAAAGCTTTCGTGACTGCAGGGATTCATCTTCTTGGTTCTTTCGGTAAAGTCACGTAGAAGGGAAATAATAAATAAAATAAATTAAACATAATAAAATACAATTTGCATTTGTCAAGGCGCCCTTCCTCCCCTAACCCAGCTTAAATATACACTGCCAAGCTTGGTGGTGTTCATTCAGACGCTGTCTTTCCGACAGACCTGTTCTTCACCTGAGGACGGCTGCTTGCGTTGTGGCCGAAACGTCGTGAGAATTGTATTTTATTATGTTTTATTTTTATTATTTTATTATTTCCCTTCTACGTGACTTTACCGAAAGAACCAAGAAGAGATTTACAACTTTGTTGATGTTTACAGCCTTTTGTCAATCCACTGCTAGATTAAGGCGTTCACGGGGGATGGCGGGGGGGCATACTTCTCAATGCTGATCAGTGTGGGTTGGTCCACATGACTCCGATATCAGGATCGGTTTTTCCGATACCACCCGCCACTGATGTTGGTCGTGGTCAAGAATCGCTGCGAGTTGCCTAAGTCAAACCAGACCGTGTTAAAAATGTACGCTTCAATGTCATTTCCCTTGGCATTTACATCAAGTCTGCCAAAGTAAAGAAACTCGTCGAATATCCTGCAAGCATGGGGAGAAACATATCAAGCCGTGCTACGCGGTGGCCCTTGTTTTAAGATGGCACGGTGTTCATTCGAATGCATGGGCTTTTGCACTGTTGGCATAAAAAATGAGGTCTTGTGTTTTTCAATGTGTAAATGGTTTCCCCCCCCCCCCCCCCAGAAACTAATTCAATTTGCTTTCGAATGTGTGCTCGAGTTTGGCAAAAAGAAAACATGCAAGGAGGTGAATTGTGTTGCTGTGGTTATTACAATTCTTATGGTATCTGGTTACATTACATAATGAGCACACGTGGAACACTGTAATCAAAACTACACCCGTCGCACTTCCCCCAAAATATTTAATTACATCTGAGAATAACATTAATTTTGGCCGTTTAAAATCAATAACAAGATTCATGTTTAAATAGTTAAAGGTTTTGCAAGTTTTATTGTAAGTGACATTTTATATGCATAGATGAAAAAACATTTTCATTGCGATGTGCATCAGTGCTTGTAACAAAAAACGAATGTTTCTGATTCAAGACAGGCAGTTGAATATGATATATTTGACATTTATGATGATGATGATTGCTTGTGTTGCAATCGAAACGTCGTATTCTATTATTTAATTTAATTTATTATTTTATCTTTAGATGTGACTTAACCGAAAGAACCAAATAATGACATTTATTATTTTGTTTAATTTGTAGTCATATCACAAAATCTGAACCAAGCACTACATTTTTCAAACGTGAAGTAATCTTGAAATCAAATCATACAGCTCGTATAATTGAAGTCAAGAGACTTAGGTAAACCCAAAAAACTTTTCAAGGACATCTGCAAGTGTGATCTCAAATGCTTTAAAAACCATCGTCGATGAGTGGGAATCTCTGGCAAGACACAGTGGAAACTAGCCGCAGCAGACTCTGGGTATGCGGTTGGAACTGCGACGTGAGATGGTCTCAGTGGCTTCTGGACAAGGGCCGCCCACGTACACAGCAGGACAACACCAGCCTTGGCAGTCGGAACGTCGGCCATGACAGTACCAGAGTCACGAGTACAGATCAGTTATCGGAATCTTTATTTTCCTGGAGGAATGTGATGAGCTATAAAGCTCTTTTTGACATGTCGAGTAGGGGCTGGTCAGAATGTTACAACGATAAACAGTGCAAAAATTAAATACAAGTTCAAAGTATAGGAAATGTAAGAAAATCACTAAAATAATATACAAATAAAACGAAAATTTTATTTTACCAGGTTCAGCTCACTGAGCTATTAGCTTCTTTTTCAGAAAAGACCTGACCACAAATGATAGCTCAATGAAGTGGCTTATCGTGTGGAAATTTATAGCGGCAAAGTTCCAGGATCGTCGTTTTCACTCATTGCAGGAAATTTTCAAATAATGTAAACAATTTTCTAAAAAATTTACACTGAAAACTCATTGTCTTCCCTGGACGACGGAGAAAAGGACGATGCCATAGCAACCAGAGTCAATGATTAGCCAGTGTGTGGAATTAATAATGGCTTGCATGCGATCATACTGACTGCTGTTTTTAGGTACAGCTCTATGTCATTTCACTGCTAGACAAGGTCTTGCCCGTGCCCTGTGAGTGTGTGGCGGTTATTCTACCATTCTTAAAAGGGAAGGCCCAGGACTGGTTCAGATATAACTCTTCATTGGTCTTGGTCAAGAGATGTAATGATACTCAAATTAATGGGATGACCTCCCCACCTCACAATATACAATACAGTACTTAATATCTCGCGTCGTTTTTGGTTATTTCCGCAGGGTTTGCTGATAACCATAGCGGTTAGCTCTGAAAATGACACTGATGAGTGTAGTAATACTGTGTTATGTTACCATTACAATGACATGGTGTGAAGACAGTCATTGTTCTGAATCAGGCAAGTTATGCTCATCCATGTGCAGTCTGCATGCTGAACCATATCATGCTACGCAGAATATGAAATGTGTTTAACTTTAACGAGGACTGACATTTTAAACCAGTTAAGCTTTTAATGCGATGCCGTATGCCAAGATGATCAGTCTGTTAAATTTACAATTTAATTAAAATGACGGTTTAGGCGAAAATACCATTACAAAATTACACACGTCCTCCGGCTCGAGACGTTACTTATTCTGTCTTCCTGCTGTGTCCTCTTGCAGCTGACCAAAGCTCATCGGCAGGGACACATGGTCAAGGTGGACTGGCTGGACCGCCTTACTTTTCGTGAAA
The DNA here is from genome assembly GCF_965212315.1 of Lampetra planeri. NCBI lineage: Eukaryota > Metazoa > Chordata > Hyperoartia > Petromyzontiformes > Petromyzontidae > Lampetra > Lampetra planeri. The sequence continues at coordinate 5,046,983 of NC_136159.1, forward strand.
TTGAGATGATTAATGAGGTATTTTATCACCACCCCAATATCGTTGTTGTCATCGGTCTCATTTTCGTTGTTGTCATGACTTTCATTTTCAGCGCCACCGTTACTCATCTCGTCGGTCACCTTCGCCGAGGTGGCCAGATGGCTCGGGTCAAGGAGCAGAGCCGGCACTGCAGATGTACAGTGATCCCTCATTTATCGCGGTTAATGGGGACCGGAACCCCTCGCGATAGGTGAAAATCCGCGAAGTAGGATTGGCCCCCTAGGAATTTCCGTATATGTGTGTGTGGGTACCAGAATGTTTAAAATATGTATATTTATACTTTATATATATATATATTTTACTTAAATCTATTTAATTATAAAACCTTAATATTATACATTCACGCTCTCTCTCTCTCTCATACGATACGTATTATGGTGTTCTACACTCACCAATGACAGTAGTATCTTGAGACTTGACTCCAGTAATGACGACGACGACGATGACAATGACGACGATGACAGACCTGTGCAGTTCGATGAATGTGATGATGAATGATGATGATGATGGTGTTACTGCACAGGTATAATGAGGCCTTTAAATCAGTTCGAAAAATACGCGATGCACTGAGGCCGCGAAACTTGAACCGCGAAGTGGCGAGGGATTACTGTACTGGGTTCTTATCTGGCTTTAAACCAGCCCAGTTGACGATTAAACCGGGTTCTCAAGTGTAGCGAGTTGACTGCAGATTCCAGCTCATGAGAATAATTTCGTTTACCAGTTTTACTGCCATGTAACCAACGTATCTCGATGTTTGTGTCATGTGGGACGGAGCTTGCGAATGGAGATCACGAAGGTCACTTGAAGGGCTCTGCGATAAGTCGTTCTGCTATCTACTGGCATGGACCATACCCTACCATGGGTGATGCGCTGCTATGCAAGAGTTCTGAATGGATGCTTTGTCCTACGACATGACGCGGATAGCATAAATGGAATAGAATTGGGAAAACAACATTAAAGACAAATCACCTCCTAGAATTCTGCGGTTGTCGATCAGGCTTGTTCTTAATTGTTCTTGTGCACCACTGCCAAAGCAGAGTATCACCAAAGAGCGCTCTTCTTAAGTTCTCTACCCAACCTCTCTCCATCCCACGGGACCCCTGCTTATGAACCTTCACCCTCACCTCGCAACACCGCACTCCACACTAGGTTCCTGAGCCAAGATGATGGGAGGTTGAGGTGGTTGAGGGGGTTTAATGCGGTGTCCCCACCTGAGCTGTGACGATGGGATGTTGAGGTGGCTGAGATGCTGTCCCCTCCTGAGCCATGACGATGGGAGGTTAAGGTGGCTGAGGTGCAGTCCCCTCCTGAGCTGTGACGATGGAAGGTTGTAGTGGTTGAAGTGGTCTTCCCCTCTGAGCCATGTATTTATTTTTAGGTGACACCATCGCTGGGATTCGGTTTAACGTCACACAAGGATCACATCGGTTCTCGCCATCATTGTTCATTTCATCGGCATCCTCATGACTCTCTTGCCACAACCCTTTGCTGGAGATGCCAAGGTGGTGCTAATCTTAAGACGTTGAGCCATGTTTAACAGGATCTCACAACCACGCAACTATGTACATGTCCAGCCCATTTTGTCAATCCACTGCTGGATGAGGGCCTCCCCATGCCGTGCGGGTCGTACAGGTTATTTGACCATGCCAAGGTGCTGGCCAGCGCTGGTTTGGGAACTTTGATATGGGAGCCATAGCAAGTCGAGCGCAACAGTTGATTTGGCTGCCCTTGCCTTTGTTGCCCACAATGTAGATCCATAGCCTATACTACCTGTTATGCACGTTGGTCTCCCACATCCGAGCTCTACCGAGGCTCAGTCGTGCTTCGCTTCTCAGATCATCGGCTGTCCAGCCGTACCCTGTAATTATTTGCTATTGTTTCCGCCATCCACTATAGCATGGCATTGTAGTGCATGTGACCTGATTACGTTTCTGATGTGCATTGTTCATCGGCAGAAGGAGAAAAGGAACTCGAACTTCATGTACCTGATGGTGGAGTTTCCTCGAGTGGTGTTCGAAGACACGGAGTACGCTGTTGTGTACTACGAGAAGGTGAGATGGCTAATTCCGGCCTCCTGTCACAGAGAGATGGGGGGAGCGGCAGTGGTGGGGGGTGGTGGGGCTGGGCCCTGTCACCTTGTTAAATACAGCAAATTGAGAGGCTGATTGATGAGAGCTTTCAACGGTGACAATAGCTGCATTGCCTGTTCCTGTGAAATAGAACTGCTGAGGGTTAATGAAAACTGTAATTGCGAGTCACAGCAATCAGTTGTGAAGTGAGTCATTGGTTTTGCATCAATCATCAGGTGGTTCGGTCGGAAAGTGACAACGGTACTTGGCACCCGTATGAATTGAGTGGGTCAGCGAGTCAATTGGTCCACGGGGGGAATGTGCGAGGCTGTGAAATGTGCTCGAGTGTTAAGTGTCTGAATGTCAGTTGTAGAAATTTAACATCGAGGGTAACAGGAAGGAATGTAACTTTTTTTTGTACATTTCAAAATGTGTTTAAATTTAGGAGTAATACTTTAAACATGATTTCTAAATCATGGCACTAAACAAGAAATATAAGCCAGTGGTATGCTCTGAACCACATGAGCTCGGAGGGAATTTTGACATTCTTTTTTTGACTGGATTTTTTTTGTAACGTGATCTTGCATGAGTTCACAAGAGATTTTTTAAGACAGCATTGCACCCACGCAGCTAATACCATGGATTGTTTATTCCGAACTCATTAGCATTAGATGGGCACATTCTTGGTCTGCAGTAGATTTACACAAATCAGTCTGCATTGCAATACGAAAAAGGCTATGTATGTTGAACTTCTTTCGCACCGCACATAAGCCAACTGCCCTAATCGGAGGTGCGGGGAAAGGACAATAAACTAAACACAAAAAGCAGTTCTAAAGAAATTAGTTTTCAGCATAGATTTAAAAGTGCATAGCTCCAGTGGCTACCTAACATTGAAAGGAAGAGCGTTCCAGACGGCCACAGAAGCGCATTTGAAAGCACGCGATGCAGTGACCATCTTTATTTGACGGCCAGCTAAAAGCCGCTGCTAATGCCAGGATGACCGGAGTTCGCGTGACGGTTTATGCTCCTTGGCAAGATCAGCGAGGTATCGTGGTTATCCATGCGATGTCATCCTCCTTGTAGCTAAGAGTAATGTGTCGATCAGGTCAATAACAGAAAACCAGATTTGGTCCACAGAGTCAGACACAGTCACGATTCACTGCGCTTGAGTGGACACTCGGTTGGCTTTTTACCAATGCCCGTTCTTTTTTAGATGGCGTACAACTTTGTACTTAATTATTTCAAGCAAATAGCGGATAGATCTCCGGATGTGCGCGCATTTAATTTAGAAGAAAACTAATTTTGGGAGGTAGTATTGTTTAATTTCTAAATTGGCAATTGTGGAGAAAAGTTTGCACAGTGTAGATTTTGCTCGCGATCAACTATGTAAAATTAAATAAATTGACCTTCATTTTGTACCTTTCTTTTAGAATTAAATATTGTTCATCTCTTGACCTATTCGCCTTCTTGATTTGAATTAACCAGCATAATTTACTTAACACTCATGAATAAACATGTTCAGATGTTTAATATCGTTTCTTAGCAATTATATACATTCTTATACATATATGGCAATAAGGTCAGGAGCTAAATTCCATTAAATAATATATACACCGCAGTGGATATGGTGCTTGAGAGAGTTATGCAAACTGGGCTGGTGTCGACTTCTGGGTCTCATCAGTAGAGTGTGGTATGTTAAACAAATACACCTGGTTTGCCACATATTATACGGAGGAACACTCCCATTAAACCGTGAATGTTTCCCAACATTTTTGGACCCACAAACCACCGCCAAACCCTCATTCTCACGCACCTTCGATTAGCACGGTTGGCTACGTACGGTGCGAAAGAAGTTCAACATTACATACATACAATAATGTACACTTCGAAATTTAAACAATTCTGCAACAGTTCCATGGACCACTTCCAACGGCGTTGAACATCGCCAGTGGTTCGGGGACTACTACTCTACTTTTAAATTTCGATTTAAAGCTTTCGTGACTGCAGGGATTCATCTTCTTGGTTCTTTCGGTAAAGTCACGTAGAATGGACTTTACTACTCTACTGTCGAATCAATAACATACATTGTACAAAAAAAAACGTCCTCCGAACTGTTGTGGAGCATTAGGAACAGTAAATAAATAGCTGAGAATGATTTATATATTTCAACAATCTGGAATACTCCATAACAGTGGCTAATTCGTCTATATTTTTTTTGTTAATACGTTCAAATTTCCGACAACGGTTAGCGCTCTGGTAATATCCAAAGTAATTTTCCGGGCGGCAGCAGGGGGTCGTCCATCTAACTCGGGGGTCGGCAACATGCTACTCTGGAGCCACACACGGCTCTTCAAGGCCCTCTTCGTGAAGTTATTTATTAGAGACCACCACCGTCGCATCATCTCGTGCATTGCGGCTCTTGCAATATTGAGGGTTTTTTTTACTGAATTTGTAAAAAATGCCTCTACTTGTTATTTTGGTTGCTGACCTCCCTGATTGGACTTAGCTGGCTGTTTGTTTGATAACCCATTTTATTGTTCGGCTCCAGCTGGCTTCAAACGTGTCCTTTGTTTTCTGTTAAATGTAGGAGGGTGACGAGGTGGACGAGGTTTTGCTGAACCCGGAGATTGTCAAAGTTCCTGATCCGCAGATGTCTCTGGTAAGCAACCTAAGCATGCTGTGCATCCTCATTGTGGAGTGCTTGGAGGTCTTCGTCTGTCATTGCAGCTTCAGGAAGCTGCCTGGTGAATCTCTGAAACGCAGCCGCCGAATGATGGAAGCGGGCAGCGACGATGTACTCTGCAGTCCATGGTTCGGGGTATCGACTTGCAATGGAGACTCATAGACGGACATAGTGACCCGAGTTTATACATCGACATTTTTTTTATACACATGTCGAGGTTGGTCAGCCAGCGGACGGCTTCAGCAGTAGCCAGGTGATTATACTCTTTGGTTCTTTCGGTAAAGTCACGTAGATAAAAATAATAAAATGAAAATAACGAAATTTTGTATTTTTCATCTACGTGACTTTACCTAAAGAACCAAAGAATATGGATCCTTGCAGTCACGAAAACTTCAAATCTAGAACCAGGTGAATATCTTAAATGTTCTTCGGTGTAGTTGATGGCCAGGTCCACCACACAATGTGCTGATGCGATTCAGGACAAGAACGTTGGTTACGGGGTCAATTGACACCGGGGAGGTTTCTTTTGTTCTTCCGCACCTCCAATTAGCACAATTGGCTGCATACGGTGCGAAAGAAGTTCAACATACATACACAGATACTGTGCGGTCAGTGATTAAAGTGCCCCGTTTTGAGGTGATGCCTATAAAACATTTGAAACATGCTTCATTTCGCCCCCCTCCGTCCAATTCCGCTCTGTCTACGCACGTGCGTCCCACTCACCCGCTAGCCATAGAGTTTGCCCTCTGCCTGCATCTTGCACCCCTACCGCAACACTTCCCATCATTAGAGCACCCTACCCAATCCACCCAGTCGCACACACACACTCAAAAGATTTGCACTCGACGCGAGCCAAAGCAAACCCCCCACTCTTAACTCGTACACCTGCTGTGTCACATGTTCTACCGAATAATGAAAGTTTAAAAAAACGCGTTAAAAACGTTCGTCTTTGTTTTATGTAATTCAGCAGAGTTAATTACATTGCAAATATAACATGTAAGTTTTTCGAGACCAATATTATGATTGTGTCTCACATTTTAACTCGCGCCATCTGACACAAAAATCTATCCTGAATCTTAATTACATTGTACTCTGGCCAATTATGCTAATACAGACATGAAGCCTGGTTCGGGCTGAGTGCCTTTGGGTGCGATTGCTTGGCCCCCTAAGTAGCCTCGTTGTTTGTGCTGACTTTTGAATTGGCTTTGACTTTCAATTTCTTTGGCCTCATCCTTTCCACAGTAAGAAGGCCCCACCAGATTGGCCCTGAACATGTGGTGGAATTTGCTGATTTCTAGACGATGTTTAGGAAAACGTAGTTGATAGTGTGTTCTTCTGGGTAGAATTTATTTGATCCACAAACAACTGTGTTGCTGGTGATAGTGGTGCCGATGTCATTGCTGGTGGTGCTTTTGGTGGGGGTGCTGCTGGTGGTGGTGATGGTGCTAATGATGGTTCGATTCCCGCTCATGGCCAACACCAATGACGTATATCTGAACTTGTCCTAGGCCTCCCCTAAGTCGACTCAGCTTAAAATTAGTACCTGGTGCAATGTCTAAAACATCTCCACTCGGGAGACAAAGGTGGTCAGTTATGGAGCTGACCAACCACCCCCTCGTGTACAGTGCCGGCCTTCATAGGTGCTCGCTAACAGCACTTGCCCCATCAGTATGGGGGATCTTTGTCTTTAGTGTTGGGTGATGGTGGTGGTATTGGTGCAGTTTGATGCGGCTGCTCTTCACGCTGCTGTTGGAGGCAATGGAGATGTATATATGTGTGTTGAACTTCTTTCACACCGTGCGGAGCCAACCGTGCTAACCGGTGGTTATTTTGTGATTCTGCAGGAGAACTTGGTGGAGAGCAAGCACCACAAGCTGGCGCGCAGCCTCCGCTCCGGTCCATCCGACCGTGACCTCAAACCAAACGCTGCCACACGAGACCAACTCAACGTGAGAACACCTTGTCCTTCCCCCGCACCTCCGATTAGCACGGTTGGCTACGTACGGTGCGAGAGAAGTTCAACATTCATACATATGTTGCGGCGCTAGTTACGACTCAGAGGCAGGTTCTGTTAGGGGCTCATGCCGAGTTTATTAAGGGCTTACGCCTAACCAAACCACCCTAGCCTATAACTCCCCAGGGGACAGGGAACTGTGAATCCTACAACCCGGCTAACTCGGCTCTCCTCCCTGCCTTGGCCCGGGACTACCCCAACCTCGGCCGGTCGGGCGGAGTTGCCTCCCGTAGCCTCGTGTGAGGATCGCCTACCCCGAGTCCCCACTCCTACCCCCGACGAAACCCCGGTTACATCCCGGGTCGCTCTTTAAATACCCCCCGGGGGACATGACGTCACCATCCCCCAAGGTCCGCCTGACGTCACGTTCTGCGACACCACTCTCTCCGAGGGCGAGCATGACGTGACGTCACCTACTACTCCTCTACACATTCAACACCTTTCCAGCAGGGTACAGCGCTTCTTAAATATGTATTTAATTTGTCCTCACTCATCAAACGAAAACAAACGTCTCGCCGCTCTTCTAATGTGCACGTATGCAAGGGTGACGCTCGATTTGTTGCCGAGATACGTCTGCCACCTGGTGGATTAAATTGAAAGAAAATTACGGCACAATTGCACTGAAATAATTTAGTTCACAGAATAATCTTCGAAGTTCCTTTACTTCTTGAAACGTCATCTTACACACTGTTTTAGTAGAATGTGCATTATAAATGCCTGTCACCTATGATCACTTACAGCCAATGCAGTAATTTGGTTGAAGATGCCTACGATCAATCACCCAGAGTATGCCCAACCACATCAGATCACGCTATCCAAGCAGGGTCAACAGCACTTGTATCGGTCTGTTGTACTATACTTCTATGCTCCTTTGTATGTTTTCACATACCCAAGGCTGTGCGACCCAAGCTGCATGATAAAAGTTTTAAGCGTCAGCAGAGTCGGACATTGAGTTTTATGGCTTTAGTACCATCGCTCGATTGATGTTTCAGTAAAACGTATTGGGAGTGGAAATTTCTGCTCTGCCGTAATGATGTGCTTGACAAATTATAAAATGTTATTTGTTTCATTAACAAAAAAAACACATTTGGAAAACCGGTACGTTGAGCCTGTGTGTGCTGTCTTACGAGATAAGAGACATTTGTTGTTTCGTGCTGTGAAAAACAAACGGCATTTGGGGGAATAGGCTGACATTGTGAAACATATTGATGGAGTGGTTATGTTCAAGAAAGATTAGGGAAGGCATTGACTTGGGGCTTTAGGAAGAGGAGTCAGGAGTGTTGCTAATGTGGGTTTTTAGCCTCACAAGTTCTGTGTGGCCACATTCGATAACTTCAAAGAGGGTGTGTTTATAAACACAGTCCCAATGTGTATCGCAGCTAAAAAAGCACAGATTGCCAATAGCTCTTTGAAGTTCAGGAGTAAACAATTAAAACAATAAAGAAATTAAAATTGCTGCTTCAAGCAGGCGGCCACTTAAACAAACAGTTACGTGAGCGTGTGTGTTTTACTGTTAAAAATGTAGATGACGTAAGCAAGGTTGCTATGATACCTGCTACAATTTAACACACACCACATCTGCCTACCCCCCATGTGTTTTGGCACATAATTGCAGCAACTTGTCAGAGACCTATTATTAAATGGGGAGTACGTTGCTCGCTTTATTTCCAATTAGGACAAACTGTTGAAATTAAACATTTCTCTCCTACATTGCTCGTGTCGCGTTAATTATAAGATAGTTACAGGGACTCCTCTACTTACGAACGAGTTAGGTTCTAGAGGTCTATTCGTAAGTCGATTTGTTCGTAAGTCCAACATTACGCCTTTCGATTCCAAACATGCTGTACGGCATGTATGCTAAACACGAGAAATGGCTTTAAAAGTTGTAGAATATTCGGTAGTTATAGATGGCACTGGTTCCTAATGTTCTTGCAGATGTAGATGCCACCACCTCCATCGATTGCGCGGCGGTTGAACTTACGACTCTCGGTCAGAACAGGCAACCGGACGTACGGACAGGTTTGTATTTCTGAAGTTCGTAAGTCGAGATGTTTGTAAGTAGAGGAGTTCCTGTAATTTAGAATAGCTGCGTTACAAACCTGCCTGCCTGATACCCTCCCCCCCGACTGTCAGGTGATCAAAATGCCTGTGAAATTTTTCAAACAAAAACATTTCTCGCCTCAGATCATCGTGGGCTACCCACCGACCAAACAGCTGACCTCCGAGGAACAAGACTTGGTGTGGAAATTCCGCTACTATCTGACCAATCAGGAGAAAGTAAGTATGGGTTGCGTTACGTGCCATGCCACAGGGTGTTCTCATAAGTGCAGCAGTGTCCTCCAAAGAACTATAAAAACTATAAACTATTTTTTTCCAGGTAAGGCCCACTGAACTATATATAGCTCTTTTTCAGAAGCGACCTGACCACGGATGATAGCTCAACAAAGTGGCTTGTCAAGTGAAAATGTATAGCAGCCCAATACTCTAAACGCACGTTTCTAAATGTGGAGGGGAATCCCGGAGGACCCGGAGAAAAATCCATTCGACCACAGGGAGAGATACATGCAAACTCCAAATAATACAGCAGACGTCTAGAGTCGAGATTGAATCCACGACCTCCTGTATACCAGGACGAGGTGGTTAACATCTCGCCACCGTGGTGGGTATATGGCTTCCTACATAAAACGGAGGATTTTTTTGGACCCCACCCCACTCCCTGACGCCCTATTGAAACACTTGGAAATAGCAAAACGCAACTTTATTGCCAACTGCAAAGAGCACGCCCCCCCCCCATCACTGCAAGTCTGGGTCAATAAATTGTCAAAAAAGAACTGCTGTAAAACATCTAAGTGCCAAAATCAAGGGACAGAGAAGAAGCATACATCACCAACTTTTGAGGACCCCTTTACAGCCTCTTCTCCAGTGGGCATTGATTTTTAAGATCATTCATTCGGGCATTTACGCCCCCCCCCACCACCTACCCCTCTCCTTCACACCCCTTCCCTTTTCTCTTATCTTCTCCTCCCCCTCTAGCCCCATCCCGTCCTTGCCCAAGAGGGTTATCCGAGCTAAGGAAGTGGACACCAGGGATGTAGAGTTTATTGAAAGACGTTGACGGGTTCACCATATAAAATGTTGGTAATAATCATCGTACGTCGCACCGTGTGTCCACACTGGTAGCAATTCCTATACACGTGCCCTCTGTGTGTACTGCGAATCGCTTGTCCAATGCAAGAAAAAAACACCACTGGGGAAATGTTTGAGAGAAAAAATTGATAGTCGCAACGCGCAAGGCCGTGTGTGGACTCATCGTTCGGTCAAATGCCACGTTGATCTTGTTTGACGCAGTGAGGAGACGAAGAGAGCTGCATCGTTAAAAATACAAGACATTGCTAATAATTCACTATGTAACACAATTTTTGTTCCTGGTTAGCTGGTGTTATTTCGTAATTGCTTTTGCGTAAGAAGTAGAGAAAATGGCTATTATTTCCCACAAACGTTTTTTTTTAATGTAACTATTTTCATTGAGAAAACGGGATAATTTGTGTCTTTTCGTTTATACTAAAGTAATACAAAAAGTACTACAAAAGATTTAGAAGTGAGTAGTTTTTCGAGGCTTACGATTATACTGTAAATCAGCCCCCAAATGTAGTCTCCCATCATGTTCTCGTTATACTGTCCTTGGTAGCGGCGTTCAAAGTCCAGTATATCCTGGTGGAAGCGCTCGCCTTGCTCCTCCGAGTACGCTCCCATGTTCTCCTTGAATTTATCAAGGATATGGACTTTGAGGGACATCCTACAGCCCATTGTGCCGTAGTTCTTCACCAGAGTCTCAACCAGCTCCACATAGTTTTCGACCTTGTGATTGCCCAGGAAGCCACGAAGCACTGCGACAAAGCTGTTCCAAGCTGAAATCTCCTTGCTAGTGAGCTTCTTCGGGAATTCATTGCACTCCATGATCTTCTTTATCTGTGGTCCGACGAAGACACCGGCTTTGACCTTTGCCTCAGACAGCTTAGGGAAGATGTCTTGAAAGTACTTGAAGGCTGCTGACTCCTTATCTACAGCTCTGACAAGTTGTTTCATAAGGCCCAATCTAATGTGTAGTGGTGGCATCAGCACCTTCCGGGGGTCTACCAGTGGCTCTCCCACTTGACGTTGTTCCTCCCCACAGAGAACTCGGGCCGCTGTGACAGCTTTCTTTTGAGCCTCGTCTCAAAAGGTGTTAGATGAGGCTCAAAATAAAGCTGTCTCTGGTGTGGACCAATCAGCTTCAAGGACAATGCATAAATTATCAGAGTATGTTTTTTGTTTGCATTCTGACCACAAGCATTGTGGTTATTGCAGACATGATTCCTTGTAAAAGGTTTCAGTTTGGTGTTTTAACATCTTAACACCTGTTTTGTTGCCAGAAAAAAAGGGAAAAACCTATTATCATTGTGTCTACTGGTGTCAATTCCCATACACTTGCCCTTTGTGTTTGTACTGTGAATCGTTTGTTGAGTACAATACTTTTGGGAAGAAAAAGAAAACCGCTGCAAGATATTGGAGACAAATTTTTGTTTCGAAAGTCGCAACGCGCAAAGCCATGTGGACTTTACCTCGTTTGACGCGGTGAGAACTCCTTGAGGAGTGCTTTATCGTTCTCCACCCCGAGCAGGAGTTTCGTGCGCCACGCAGGCCAAATCTAGTACCAGACTGCATAGCATTTCCATTGGGCTGTTCTTGAATTTTCTTCTGATTCTCGTTGGGTGCAATGGGTGCAACGGTGGGTGGGTGGGGTGGGGGGGTTGTTTTTTTTTTACCACTTTTATATTGCTTTTAGGATCCGGGTTAATATAACGGGTTTTGTAGGCTTTTGCAGGGCTGCCTTGCCAGCCACAAATTTGAGCTATCATTTGTGGACAGGTCACTTCTGAAAACATATCTATATAGCTTTGTGGACCTTTCCTACTAAAAGAAAACGTTCAGTTTAGTTTTTTTTATTAAATGGGAAATGTAAATGCAAATGTTAAAGGACACCTCGTAAACCCACTACTCCCCCATCGCCCGCTCAGCCCACGGTGCCCTCGTATGAGAGTGTTTATCCGACGCGTGCAACATTGAATATGTAATCCGGATCCCCCTGTCTGGTCAGCGTTCCCTTGAGGATGTAAATATTCCACTTGTTGTGACCGCGAAGCTTTGCGCAGGACATTGCGTGCATTCCTGCAGTGTTAGCCGTGTCCAGCATCAAAGAGGAACGTAAGAGAGAAGGGAGGGGAAAGAAGGATATAGGATTCGTTGTGTTTTCGTTCTGACCAAGTTTGCTGATTTTTGTCAACTTTAATTTGTTTTAGTTTTTTTCTCTGTCTCGCTTTTATGTTGTTATCTTTTTCTCTAAAATCAAAAGATTGATGAGATTTTAGCGACGCTATTTAAAAAATCTAACACTCGCCACTGTCGTTGCGAATTTTGCTAAATGAAAAATACGTGGATTTTTATTTTCTCCCGTCATTTCGATAAATTCTTTTTTTGCATTCTACGTTACTTTTAGAAGAAGAAAAAAATCCCAATTATGTCACGGACTTTTGCGGTGTAAATCACACCTGCATAATAACTACATCATACTTTTCACCATCATCTTCATCATTCATGGTCAATCCACTGCTGGATGACGGGGCCTCCCCAGGCCTCCGCTACCTCTCACCATCTCACCGTGCAACGGTCCACCCAGCACCTGCGTGCGAACCAACCTTCTCACTCGGTCTCCCTGGTGGGACGTGCTCTCGACGTATTTAGACGTTGGGCTTTCCCGCGAGGCCCTTGGCGCAAACAGCCCACACACTTCGCTCGTGTTTGACAAAGGTGATGGCGGCGGTTGTGGCAGCTTGTCGTCTTGCGGGCTGGGTGGCCAGTGCTCCCGTCTTCAAAACAAAGATGGGCAGTTTGGATGACTGGTATGCGGATGCAGTGTCTTTGCTGTCTTTGTGTCTGTGTTTGCTTTGGTATCCTGTTATAGCGAGAGAGAGACAGAAAAAAACCTTTCTTGTGGTGGCGTCCTGCTTACGGAGATGGCCTTCCTTTCCTTCCCGACTTCCTCATGCTCTCCTGTTTGTTTTCCTTTACCCCTCTTGGTGGCGTTGTCATCCAACAATAACAAGCCGGGGGGGGGGGGGGCGGGGGGGAACCATTTCGGTTTTAAGTGGGTCTGGCCGAATGGATTAATAATTTATACCCAAACGAATATCGCAATCTGAAAGTTGCGCTAGTTTGAGACGACATTGAACACGGGCGCGTGTGCGTTTACGTACGGACAGCGGTTGCCAAGCGGTTAATCTGCGGCAAATCCACTTAGCTACGAAACGCGGAGGCCCGAGTTTGATTCTCGGACCCCCAGCTAACGTCGGTGGCGAATATCGCAACGGGGTCAGCAAACAAAATAACATTTAAGAGCCAATTTTTTTTCGAATTTGATTTTTAAAAAACTCAACATTTCAAGATTGGCAATGCATGTGCGTACGAGATGGTGGTCCTTAATAAATAACATCACGAAGCAGTTCCTTGAAAGAGCCGCATGCGGCTCCGGAGCAGCAGGTTTGCCGACCCCTGGTTTAGATGTTCCCACTTCTTTCAAGACGCCTGGCCAGCATGAAGAGTATGAACAAATATTCTCATTCTGATTCCCATGCGTCTACTCGGCCTTAGGCATTGTGCCTCTGCGCGGTGCGTAAAGCATCCGCACGACGGAGACAAAGGCGGCCGAGCGCGGTTCTGGCGACGCCACCCCCCTCGTGTGCCATTGCAGGCTTCGTAGGTGCTCTCCAACTGCACTTAGCCCTACAGCTTATGTAGGCCTTAATGTGGATCTTTGTATATTTCTGTATAAGCCCCTGCCCAAATTAGCAATGCAGCGGTGCTTGATCTCTATTTTCAGCCCTTAGCCAACGGTTTGAAATTCCACATTACCATGGCGTCCGCCCATGGAATGCGGATGACGATCCACTTTGTTCCGCTTTGTTGGCTGTCTTTTGAGTATTTCTACTCGCACGCTTTAAATTCATCCCCTTGAAAATATCTCTCCATTTGAAACAAAAAAAACGGGACGTGGAAAAGGTGGCATTTTCGCACTCGGCACCATGTGTTTCCATTTAAACAAAAGCTGGGAAAAGGTTGCCCGACATTTCACTGCACGGCCGTTCATGCCACGCGAAGGACATTCTGTACGCGTGTGTCCCTGCGGGGCCGAAGGTCGTGTTGATTTCCTCTCTTTCCAAGTTGCTCGCGAGAGTCCGCACCTCGGCGCTATTTGTTAATGCTCATTCATGAGTAATGCTCAGAATGCCACCCGGCTTTTTTATGGCTTTCGATCGGCGAACACTGGAACCAAAATGCTTGCCTGTGTAAATAGGGGGGGAGCGTCACCTGTCCAACGTTGGTGCTTGAATTCATACGAGTGAGTTGCGATTGTACGTGCGGCCAGAATTAAATTCGAAACGGTTGCTGATTTGTGATAAATTACCATCAGATTCCATAAGCTAAGCAGGTTTTAGCCTGGCCATTGTTTTGATGGGTGACAACCATGCATAACAGGTGCTATGGGCTGCTGGGCTATCTGGTGGGTAGCAGAAGGCAGTGCAGCATAATCCACTGTTGTACTATATTTCTCCATCCACATGTGTCATGCTGCCCACCTTCATTAACCCACACTCATGAGTGTGACGTATGGCAAAATTACCTCCACGTTATGTCCGAACAGTTACACGCTAGGCCTACGTGGAGTCATCTGTTGAAATCGATTGTTAAGCTCATGCGTGTAAGAGTCGGTCTCATTAATATTTATATGATTGTAGTTGGTTCATGTGACAAATGTAATGCACCACAGGATTTTAAATAACTAAATAAATCTATTTTCAAATCAATTCTCAACCGTGCATTTTTGATAATTTGTCAAATTTTAAGGGTGGCAAATCATTCTGGCCCAATTATATACACCGTGTGTATTTGAATTGTGCAGATAAATACTATTAGCAGTGGACTGAATTTTAAGTTTTAGAAATTAACCGTTCATCTTTCATGTCAACTTTGTACTTGAACTTGACTCTTTTGCCTTTAACCTTGTGAATTATTCATAACGATCGCTCTTAGAAGAGAAGACTAAAAAACGGAAGGCGAAATTTTATTGTGCAGTTATCCAAATTGAACTTTTCATCAGCATTTCTCAGCACCCTTGATATTTCCTGAGTGCCGCTCAGATCAAGGCTCTGATATTTCCCGCACCCCCGCAACTCTGCATACATTGAAACCACCACTTAAGTTTGGGTGCTTGGCTTTTTAACGTAGTTACATTTTAATGCGACGTTTTGTTTCAACCGCGCGTCTCCCGCGATTGGTTTGTCAATCAAGTCGCCCATTAATTTGATAAAACGTTGAAGGTTTCCTTTCTTGTGATTTCTGCTTCAAGGAGTTATCTCATTTGCATGTGTGTGGCAGTGCCACTATCTATTTGTGCATGCAATATGAATAAGTTATGATTTTCGGGCAGGCGCTTGGGGGGGGGCGTGTGGGAGGCGGGTGAAGAGGGTAATATCAAAGGTAGAAGTTTGGTAGATCAAAGCCCAATCGCAGTCCCCTATGACGGGTTATAGGCAGCAGCTTCTTGGGGTTTTGGGGAGATGGGCTGCCATCATTAAGCTCCGAGGCCCATTTGCTCTCAAACTTTAAAAGTCCCCGGCACGTCAACCCCCTGCATGGGATTAGGGCCACTGTGTTAATGTCATGGCCAGTTTAATCTCATTAATCTGAGAGTAAAGCAATTTCCTTCCGTTGTGTATGCATCCAAGTGGCACAAAATTTGTGGATTAAAAATTAAAAAATATGGCCACTCGCCGATGGTACCGTCGGAATAATTTCACTGCGGAAAGTTGAAACGAGGTCTTAATGACCTATTTTGGGGGATTTTGTTCGAATGGTGGCGGTGCTAATGTGAAATGTAAAAAATGTTGCGGTTGTTCCTCAAGTACCCATTTTTAAATCCATTCAAAGGACAAATGCAATATTTTCTAACAAATTTTGATTATTATATTATTATTTCCCTTCTACGTGACTTTACCGAAAGAACCAAGAATATGAATTTGGGTTCTCCTTTACAATGAGTGTTTGTTCCCACTTACCCGGTCTTCCCTGCAACAACTGCTTGGGAACATTGAGTGCATCCACACTTCAACGATGTTCTTTTTCACCTCATCCGAATGTTTTTATTTTTTTCCTCTGTTCATTTCGTTCACCTCTGGTAGTTGTCGTGAATTTAAAATTTTCAGGGATCCTTCATTATATATGTAAGTGTCCTGTTGTGTGATTCCTTTTTCATTCCTGCATTTTCCTTTTATTTCCCAGGCATCACCTCGAACAAAAACTGATGTGTCGTCAAAAAGGCCTCTGTCACCTCGTTGGAAAGAAAAATTTAAACCCAGTCCAAAAATATATAGGCGTTGTCCAAAAACAAGCCTCCTTTTCTCCACAATCCTTTATGATACTTTATGCCACTCTTGTCAAATCCCATGTGGTATTCGTACAGGCTTAATGAGAGCACATGTGGCAGGCAGAACAACGGCAAACGGATTTACAGCGGATTTCCTGAACCAAATCAAAATGTGATAGGACAGAGTGCGACCTATATGAAAGAAAAAAAAAATTACCAAGTGGCTTACACCGAGGTGCAGTGGACCCAAGCAAAACGTCAAGGGCCACACGTGGCCCTATTTGGCACCATTGGTGGAATAAAAAAATATAACGCATTAAACGAAGCGGGCAGGCGGAAAACACAAAAAACAAAACACTCACAACCTGTGCGTCGATTGTTTAGAAACCCCTCAACGCAAAAATGCCCGTGGAAATTTTTCACCGATTTTTCTTTTTTGTCTGCAGCAGCGGCAGTCTTGGCATTTTTTTTTTTCCCCCTACCGCTGATTACACAAGAGATCACGCATGAATGTATGCGTACATCAAACTCTTATTTTGAGTTTGTAACGATCTCCCCCCCCCACCACCACAGTCGAAACACGCATTAAATACCGTAAAAAAGGTCCCCATTAAATAACCCACGTTTGTTTCGCCGCAGTTGGCAGCTATCGACCGCTCGTAGAAACGAAACGCTCTGCACAAAGCGAAATCAACACAGGCACGGTGCCTTGCATTTAAATGCCACGCTTTCAATTTGAAAGTCGCTTCGTTGGCAATTTCGGCTCCGTCGATGCCACCTCGCGGACGTATCGGCGGCCGCGGGCCCGTCCATCGTCCGCCGCGTTGGGACGGATGGCGAATGGTTGTGCGATCCCCACTATCTCTTGCTCTCTTCACCTTGTCCAGAACGTGCGGTGTTGCTCACCGTTGCATGGTATTACCGAGGCAGAGTTTCGCCAAAGTTGTTCCACGAAATTGAATGCACCCCCTCCACGCTGTCCAGGTCAGGTGATGCCTTCTCGACGAGAGCACTTTTGGAAAGGTGATTTCTTTTGGCTGATTTTTGGTACATTGGTCTTTCCACTGCACTGTTTGCTTTTTTATTATAGATGTATAAGTGGATTCAGAGACATATTTTATTGGCTGAATATGAGCATTATAACCACAGATAATGTGTTCATGGACGAGACAATGAGACTTGTGATATTTTATTTATTTCCTGTTTTATTGCCGAAACCACTTACATCAATGTATTATTGTAAAGTACAATTACAAGGCGCATTCAAATTCGGCACACAACTGCAGATGCCCCTATGGAATGGAACACAACACAACCATCACTAATAATAATTTTAAATGGTTCATGTTGTCACCGTCGTGCCTTGTGCCAAGTTTCGTGCACAGCAAGTCACTCTGAAGTGGAAAAAGCTTCATAACATTTTAGTGGTCATGGGGGGTTTGAGCAAAATGACAAGGAATGGCCAGAAACAGAATCCATTGCTACCACGCCACCAAAGTTATTTGCTTTGTTACATAACACGGGACATTCCACAGTGTTATGATTGTCATAGAAGGGACATTCATAGCCACATTATTAAGCTAGATTTGAAGCTTTCGTGACTGCAAGGATTCATACTCTTAGGTTTTTTTGGTAAAGCCACGTAGGTAAAAATAAATAAATAAATATTTATAATCATAGAAATCAAATAATGAATCACGACGTTTCGGAGGCAACACAAGCTTCCTTCATCAGGTGTAAAAAGGCACGGCAAAATAACTGTAGATTAGTTATAACTGTAGATTCGTTATTTTGCTGTGCCTTTTTACACCTGATGAAGGAAGCTTGTGTTGCCTCCGAAACGTCGTGATTCATTATTTTATTTCTATTATCAATATAATTTATTTATTTCCCCCCTATGTAACTTTACTGAAAATACCTAAGAGTACATTATTAAGCCCTACTGCATTTACTTTTAATGCAGTGTTCATCATTATGAACACTTATTAACAAACAAGTTCAGAATCAGAATCTTTATTTAGACTGTACGAATCCGATAAGCTATGAAGCTCTTTTTCACAAATGTCCAGTATGGGCGGGTCAGCAAAGTTTACAGGTGGAGCGGCGTTGCGGTGGGGTAAGCTACCGCTGCTTTGTGAACCCGACAGCCTGAGTTCGATTCCCGGCCATGGCTAACATTGGTGAGAAAGTAATATCTGAACCGGCCCTGAGCTCCAACCTGAAGTATGAGCCAAAAACCCTTTTGTGGCCGTCTGTTAACACTCATCCTTCCGATGTTTTGAAGCCACTGGAGCTGCTCACTTTTCAATATACAGTGGTACCCCGGAGATCGAACTTAATTCATTCCAGAAGGCCATTCGAACACCGATTTGTTCGAACACCGAATTAATTTTCCCCATAAGAATTAATGTAATAGACATTAATTGGTTTCAGACACAAGACATCTCTCATTATAAAGCATTTTTACACGAAGTTTACAGTAATTACATGCATAAAATCATACAAAAAAACAAGAAACAATAAATAAATAGAATAAATGTCTGGAATAAATGGAATAAATTAACATTGAACTTCACTTTACCTGTAGTAAGGAGAGTTGATTGCTTGATTGGAAGGTGGTGAGGAGGAGGAGGTGGTGGTGTTATTGTTTGGAAGGGGAGTCCCCTTTGTCTGGGCATGCCTCATGCACGCTGGCCATACGCGTCTCAGCCATACAGGTTCTTTCAATACGCGATTGCCCGTTCGATCTCCGAATTTCGTTTGGTTTCTGGGGCAAAAAGTGTTCGGAAATATCGTTCAAACCGATTTGTTCGAGTTCTGGTGTGTTCGATCTCCGAGGTTCTACTGTAGCTTGAAACGAATTTTTTTGAGTTTTAGAACTGCTTTTTGCCTTTTAGTTTGTCCCTCTCCCCGCACATCCGATTAGCACAGTTGGCAACGTACGGGTGCGAAAGAAGTTCAACATACGTACATACATGACGTCCACAGCTTTGGGAGAATCTCATCCAGCAGCGGATCGGTAAAGAGCAGCGATATCGCTGTGACGGCGCTCGTGACTGCATCCCTTTGCCCCCCCGCCCCCTCCTCCCGCCAACAGGCGTTGACCAAGTTCCTCAAGTGCGTCAACTGGTCCCTGGCGCAGGAAGCCAAGCAGGCGCTGGAGTTGCTCGGGCGCTGGAAGCCAATGGATGTGGAGGATTCGCTGGAGCTGCTCTCGCCGCAGTTCACCAATCCCACCGTGCGCCGCTACTCCGTCACCCGCCTGCAGCAGGCCGACGACGAGGTGACCCCACCGTCCGTGTGTCGCCCGCCGTGCCCGGCTTGGTGCCGCGGAGAGTTGACGATGATGACGACGGGGGGGGGGGAGGGGGGGGTTGCAGGGGTGGGGTGAGGGGCTGCTATAAATCTCCACGTGATAGGCCGCTCCGTCGAGCTGTCACGGGGGTCGGCAGCTTGCGGCGTGCGGCTCATTCAAGACTGCTTCGTGACGCGTTGTTTATGGAGGACCACCATCTCGTGTTAACGTGCATTGCACCTGTTAAATAATTTTGGGGGTTTTTTTTACCGAATTTAAACAAATATGGCTCTTCTTGTTGTTTTGGTTGCTAACCCATGAGCTATCATTTGTGGCCAGGTCACTTCTGAAGTAGCTGAGTGGGCTTTACCTAGAGAGACAAAAATTGTTTAGCTGTATTTGTCTATTTTTAGTGATTTTGCTTGCCTTTCCTATACTTTTCATTCCGATCGTGTTTTTGCGTTGTTGTTGTAACGTTCTGACCCAGTGCCCCCTTACTGGACATCTGTGAAAAAGAGCTTCATAGCTCATCGGATTCCTCCAGTATGAATGAATATTCTGATTTTGATGAGGGAATGCCGGGGGGGAAAGAGGGAACGCCGCCTGACGCACGAGGGCTTGCGCGCCAGTTCAGAGGTCACTCGACGCCAGTGTCGCTCGTTGCCCGGAA
The DNA here is from genome assembly GCF_965212315.1 of Lampetra planeri. Classification (NCBI taxonomy): domain Eukaryota; kingdom Metazoa; phylum Chordata; class Hyperoartia; order Petromyzontiformes; family Petromyzontidae; genus Lampetra; species Lampetra planeri. Next base: position 5,067,213 of record NC_136159.1, read on the forward strand.
CCAAATTCGACTCGCCGGGTTCATAGTCGTGGAGCGCTAACTACGGTATAATTTCAATAATAGAGATTTTCTTTGGTTAGATCGCATTGAATATAAATGTGCCGCTAAACCCGCCACCACCCGACACGGCCAATTCGTACGGTTTGTCACTTAAACATGCTCGGGTGAAAAACCTTTACTGATTGGCTGTCGGGTGGTGGCAGGTTTCACGACACATTCATATTTACGCGAGCTCACCCAAAAAACTTCTATTATGGATAGGATTGGTCGCGAAAGCCTACGTGTTATAAACTACTGTACACTAGGCGATACTTTGGGCCCTTATTCTTTCATGTGCTGTGAAGAAGGGCCATTGGCCCGACACGTTGCCTATTACGTACATATATATTTATATTTTATGTTGCCCTGTAAGGCCACACACGGTGTTATTGACCAAGGTGTTGAGTTTGTCGTTACCGCGCCACTGCTCCTCGTACAGTACGTTGCGCGCAATTGGCAATCGGTTCGCGTGACGGCACCCCCCCCCCGTCTCCCACGCAGCCACCAGAGGCGCTAAAGTCACCGTAATGGAGAAAACAAAAAATGGAAGAATCGTATCATGACCCCCCCCTTCCCCCGATCTTGGCACTCTGGAATTGTGAGGCGATGGGTTGTGGATGTTGGGGGGGGAAGGTTGTGGGAGGGTGAGAGTTTGTGAATCATTACAGGACTGCTGAGCAAGTAACCTGCACAAACACCTTGAGGCACCTTGGCCTGGGCAGTTGTTTCCATATGCGCAGGCGTCTGAGCTTTTTAAAGTGTCTACTGTTTATTATAGCCCAGTTGTGTGTGGGGGGGGGGGGGGGTTTGGTTCCACGAGGCAAGCATGGGGGGGGCGGCTCCGTACCGACCGCGTGGCTCACCGTGCCTCCGCACGTGGCCCCCCTGACGGAAGGGCTTTGTGCACCGCCCTTCCATTCGCGATGGCCGCTGGTAGTGCCCGGTTCATAGAAGGGGGCCCCCTAAGTAGGAGGTTTGTTTTCATTTATCGTTGGGGGGAGGGGGGGCAGCTCTCTTTTCAACTTAGAAACTTCTATTGGGATGACATAAGAGATTTAAAATATTATTGGTTCTTTCAGTAAAGTCGTGTAGAATGGAAATAATAAAATAATACAAATAAAACAATAAAATACTCACGACGTTTCGATTGCAACACAGGCAATCATCATCCGGTGTGAAAACCACAGTAAGCAAGAAAAAACCACAGCAAGCAAGAAAGTTGCTGTGGTTTTCGCACCTGATGATGATTGCTTGTGTTGCAATCGAAACGTCTTGGAAAGAACCAAGAATATGAATCCCTGCAGTCGCGAAAGCTTTAAATCGAGATTTAGAATAGTGATAGAGATGTATTGAGATGAGAGGCGAGAGATACAGATGAGGCAGAGATGTGACGTAAGCGATATAGAGATGTATTGAGATGAGAGAAGAGATAGGCAGATGAGAGGGTTATGTAGTGCAGACTTTTCAAATGGCTGATAGCGAGCAACAATTAGATGTTCTATTTGAGCTTGGTGAGTTATGTCATGAAACGAGAATGACAAAAAATATGAAGAGCAAGATTTAAAAAACAGATGCAGACAGGATACGAGAGATTAATTGGATTTGTATGTTATATTCACGAGGATCTGAATTCGGGCTGATATTCGGTTATTCGCTTGTTTTTTCCACTAATCTGGGACCTTCTGAGCTGTTTGGATCCCTGAGATTTTGTTTAATTTGTTCGTGCCTCGCGCCACCTATGACGACCGCACCTGCCTGATGTGCACTGCGCTATTTCCTCCCCACCCACCCACCCCGCCCCCCCTTTTTCGACAAAGCAAAACGCGGAACGTTTTAAAACGCACTTGCGTTGAGTAACCGAGGCTTTCTGTCCGTCTGGCCACCGCTGTTGACTGTTCCGACTGTGGTTTTCATTGCTCAGAAGAAAGCGAGTGGAAGAAAAATAGTTTTTTTTTAATCTTCGGCGGCGCAAGTCACGAAGGAGCTCCGTGCATAGATCGAGATCGGTTTTGACTGGACAGCGAGTAGGAATGTTCAAAATATTTGAAAAGATTTCAACAGTTTTCCACATCTGCTGAAACTCCTTTTTTTTGCTTCGGGGCGGGGGCGCGAGGGGGGGGAAAGTTGGGATCGCGAGGACATGCCTGAATTTCAAACGACGCAGCATGGAGTAAATTAAACGCGCATTCCCATCTCCACCGACACATTTTTTGAATTCTCGCGACATCCCTACAGCTGCCTCTCGGTATGACTGCCCACATTGAGTGGATTTGCTCTGGGTGTTGGGGAGTCACAAGTTGAGAGATTCACCGGAAAAAAAAATTTCTCTGATGAATTCAAAGAAATGTATTTCACCCCCATTTTCATTTTTTTCACAGACATATGTACGCGTAATGATGCAGTATCGTTGCCCAATTATAGTCTCTGGCTAAGGAACTCCATACATGGTGGTTGTTTGACCATATTTCACCACACTGGTCAATGTGGGTTGGTGGAAGGGAGGCCAGGAGCGTTTCAGATTCCACTCGCCACCCCTGTTGACCATAGCTGAGAATCGAACTCGGGTTGGTGGCCTACAAACTCCGTGCGCTCCCTGCCGCGTCAAACCTACAACCCTTCCTTTGCATGTTGCACTCACGAATAAATAATTAATAAGTGTGTGCACAACACAATGTCATCAATATAAATCCTGAATACTGGATTAATAAATGTATAGTAACAATATTTTTATTGATGCATAGTTTACAAATATCTTCTTGGTTCTTTCGGTAAAGTCACGTAGAAGTGAAATAATAAAATAATAAAAATTTAACATAATAAAATAATTATCTGTCTTCCCGACAGACCTGTTCTTCACCTGAGGACGGCTGCTTGCGTTGTGGCCGAAACGTCGTGAGAATTATTTTATTATGTTTTATTTTTATTATTTTATTATTTCCCTTCTACGTGACTTTACCGAAAGAACAAAGAAGATGAATCCCTGCAGTCATGAAAGCTTTAAATCGAAGGTTTACAAATACTTGCATAAGAACTTCTTTATTGTTAGATTAACCTATTCAATTGTTTCCATAAATGCTCAGTAAAATAGCTAAATGGTGGGTTGTTAAAATGAGTACCAACGTATTACTAATGCACACCTCTACACACAGTATTCAGTGTTAACAAATGCAATAGAGTGATTAAATACGAATTTATCTACACAAGATTCCAAATTATCGAAGTGAAGGAACATTGTTTAATTAAAGTGCGCAAATGAGCGAACGGAGCTCACACAATTATCCCTTATTAAAGGCAGGATTCAAACTAAGAAAAAAATAACCTCCACCAAACAGACAGATGGTAAATTTGGAAAGGGCTCCATGTGATGTTGGCTTGCTGTGTCCTGGCAATCTCCTTGCTCGCAACGCTTATGTTGAGCTTGCTTGTACAAAGCGTTGAGTTTTATTCATTGCGACCTCGTCCAATTCTACGCGAGAAGCGTGCACATTGTACCTGAGATATTTCCTTTAGGGTATTGAGACGGCGGAAATGAAAGAGAACAAGGCAGATGCAAACAAGATACCGTACAAATGAAATTAAAAAAACTTCACTTCTTGAATCATGTCAACGCATCGAATTGTGATGGGGGGGGGGGGTGTGACATGCCTACTTTTTACAGCTTAATCTACTGCTGGATGAGGGCCTCCCTACGCCTCTCGGTCACGGGGGAATGTTTGTTACCACGCTGGCCGGTTGCAGGCCAGTGAAGCGTTTGCCCAGAACTAGTCCAGATATCGCTCACCGCTGATGTGTTGTTAGCTGTGGCCAGGAATTGAACTCGGGTCACCAGGTCTATGACGCAGGTTGCCGACCGCTGCAAACTCGTTAGGTTTGCTTCGGAGAATTAAAGGTCAATGTTGATTTGAAGTTTTCGTGACTGCAGGAATCCATAGTCTTTGGTTCTTTCGGTAAAGTCACGTAGGTAGAAAAAATAATAAATCACGACGTTTCGATCGCAATACAAGTGTAATAACAGCTATAGTGGGTTCACGTGGGGGATTGGCTTGCCGGTCCTGCTTGTAGCCAATAAGGGTCGAGATAGGGAGCGTGGGGCCGGCGTGATCACGGCATGTCATCAGGGGTGATTGGCCCAGCCATTGGGGCCCCAGCTAATGGGGATCCGGATAAGAGGCGTGGTCCCGGGAGTGACAGGGAACCATCGAGAACGGTCGAGATTGCCCATGGAGGATTGGCTGGGGGGACCACGTGACGAAGGGATTAAGAGGGAGGAGAGAGGGATGATCGAGAGGAGACGGGGAACTGAACGGGGTGAGAGCCACGCGCGAACGGGGCTCCGGGTGCCACGTGCGCGGTGGGAGTTGTGGGAGTCTGCCGCTCTCCGTTGTCTGCCAGCAACGGAGCGTGTGGGAACAAGTGTACCATGAAGTGAAAATAAAGAAGACCGATTCCGAATCCGTCTCCGGAGAATTATTACACAAGCATTCGTCATCAGGTAGAAAGATACAGCAGCAGAACTGCAGAACAAGTTCAGACACTCTGCGCCTTTTGGCGTCTTCTGGTCTAACACCGTTTTGAGACTAGGCTCAAAAGAAAGCTGTCTCTGGTGTGGTCCAATCAGTTTCAAAGACAATGCATATCTTATCAGAGTATTTTTTAGTTTGCATTCTGACCACAAGTATTGTGGTTAATGCAGGCATGATTCCTTGTAAAAGGTTTTCAGCTTGGTGTATTAACATCTTAACACCTGTTTTGTTGCCAGAAAAATGGGGAAAACCTATTCTCAAATGTATTTATTGTTTATTTACATTTATTGACTTGCTTACTATTTTCTCTATTTTGCACTCCTATTGGGGTTTTCTTGTATTGTTTGCTGACCCGCCCCTACTGACCATCTGTAAAAAGAGGTGCATGGCTCATCGGATTCCTGTCGTCTAAATCAGATGCTGCTTCAAATATATTGTGAGTTCGATAAAAAACTAAACTTTTATTTCACCAAGTAAGGCCCACTGAGCTATGTAGCTCTTCTTCAGAAGCGATCTGGCCACAAATTATAGCTCAACGAAGTGGCTTATCACGTGGGAATTTATTAGCAGCCAAAAACCGGAGGGCCCGGAGAAAACAATCCACGTGACCACGGGAAGAACATGCAAACTCCAAATATACAGGCATAGTCAAGGTCAGGATCGAACCCACGACATCCTGCATACCAGGCGAGGTCGTGAACATCTCCTAGCCACCGTGATGATGATGGCGCCCACAGAGAGACTACACCGCCGGAACGCAACGTGCCCAGCTGACCGTACGCTTGTTGTGGCTGCGTGTGCAGGACCTGCTGATGTACCTCCTGCAGCTCGTGCAGGCCCTCAAATACGAGAACTTTGAGGAGATAAAGGCCGGCTTGGAGCCCAGCAAGAAGGAGACCGGGCAGATGGTGATGTCCGAAAGCACCCTGGCCCCTCCAGCCAAGGAAACGGAGCCGGACGGGTGAGCCCAGCACCCTCTCGTATTTCTGTGCTTACACGGCCATTACAAATCGGGCTCAAGCCATACCGGGCGATATTTTTGGTTTTGAACTCTCGCACTTTTTCAAGAATGTACGCGCCGTTGCCTCGTGGATCGCTTGCTGTGCCCATATTGACCAAATTCATGATTTCATAATGTAAGAAGCCAATATTAAATGATGTAACCGTTAAAATCTAGTACATTGCGACGCATCGACGCGATTAAGGGAATTTTCAACGATTATAGGAATAAAAAATATACACTTTTGTTACGTGAGCCTTCCTTGGAGTTTGGAGATCAGCGTCATTGTGATTTGTAGCGCGTGTTAAAGAACTGCCGTGGGCACACGCACACATCATACTGTCACCGGCTAACGGTAAGCTTGTAAGTGCCGCATGCTGTTTATTCCAAAAGGCTTGTAAATAACTGCTGGTGTAACCTAAAGCGCCGATGCCTAAGTAGTTCTCAACGCCGCTTTAATTTAGAATGGATATTTGAGCAATAAATCGCGCTCCCACTTAAGAGCGCTCTCTCCAGATAATTGCAACAGCCGAGACAGTCATTGTTGCGATGCTTTAGTGCGGTGTAAATGAACACGTGCATTATTTAACGTTTCAGAGATGATTCCACGGCAGGGCTCAACATTTTTCTGATAAATCATTAAATACCAAATTGTGTGTATGTGCGTTTTATTTTTTTCAATGTTGCAATATTTAACGCATCGAGCGACAGAGACGTTCGCCTCGTCGTGATTGTCATAATTTTTAAGGCATTGTACACGGGCCGCGGTGTAGTGGTTAGCAGCACAGCTGAACTTGCAATCTGGAGGTGGGCGGGTTCGATTCCATCTCCTGGTGTGGCACTTGAAACGATGGGGGGGGGGGGGTGGGGGGCGAGTTTCTCAAAGCCCTCCGCCTCTGTACAGCCGGTGGTGTAAATGGGTTCGCCAGGGCAAGTCGATCAGCAGGTCGTGTGTGTTGGGGCAGTGGTGCGTGGGTACGGCCACCGTTTCCAACCGCACCTGGTCCACGTGGAAGAGTAGGCCACATACACTCTTAAGAGTCTGCTCTCTTGGAGGCCCTTCGACCAGCAGTGGTGTGAGCAAGAATACAATGCAGGGCTGATCCTTTTAATCAGTGGAAGAGGCTTATTTGATTTGGTGGACATTGTATTTACAGCTGGATATTGTAATTTTGATGTAGAGGGGCTCCCCTAGTGGAAGCCCTCTGTCACAGCAATGTAAGCAAGCAATTGCAGGACTGCACCTTTACCTAGTTATGCACGCAGAACCAAATTAAATCTCTGGATGCACCCAGCTGAGCGTTGACCCACTTTCATTGGTTTGGAGAAGAAAAAAGCATTTCTAATTATGTTTATATTGAGGCGTTAAATCAAAGAGCAAAAGCCCCTTTCCTTTAATCAAGTCAATTGCATCTGAAATGTTATCATGTTTACATTGAGGGGGGTGGGTGGGTGGGTTTCACTCTTTCATATTGTCAAGTCAACAGTGTCCTTTCTCTCATCAAACCGTAGTGACACACCGGCAGTGTTGGTTCAAATTAAAGCACTTATGTTTTTTTCTTCTTGGTTCTTTCGGTAAAGTCACGTAGAAGGGAAATAATAAAATGATAAAAATAAAAATAATAAAATAACTCTCACGACGTTTTGGCCACAACGCAAGCAGCCGTCCTCAGGTGAAGACCAGGTTTGTCGGGGAGACAGCGTCTGAATGAACACCACCAAGCTTGGCAGCGTATATTCCTTTGTCAAGGTGCCCTTCCTCCTCTAACCCAGCCTAAATATACGCTGCCAAGCTTGGTGGTGCTCATTCAGACGCTGTCTTTCCGACAGACCTGTTCTTCACCTGAGGACGGCTGCTTGCGTTGTGGCCGAAACGTCGTGAGAATTATTTTATTATGTTTTATTTTTATTATTGTATTATTTCCCTTCTACGTGACTTTACCGAAAGAACCGAGAAGATGAATCCCTGCAGTCACGAAAGCTTTAAATCGACACTTGTGTTTTCTCGCTTCTTCCCCCGCGCTGACGTCGTCTTCGCTCTGCGTGTGGCTCGCAGTTCACAGCCCGCTGCGGGCCAGCCGCCTTCCGGCTCTTCGCTGTCATCGACGAAAAGCAAAGACGCGCCTGACAGTGAAAACCTGGAGGTGTGCCCCGGCTGTGTTAGCCATGTTGAACACCGCTGTAATTTAGCAATTTTACGCTCGGAGATTTTTACGAAGGAAAAAAGAAAAGCGCAATTTTCTCGGCTGTTTTAGGGTAACGGAGGTGAACCAGAAGGAGCTTGCTTACCCTCGCTCTCGGCTTGTTTCCTAAGCTTATCGTCGCAAAGTACCGCCTTGCCTGCTGAAATTTTGCTGATAAAGGATTCCTCCGCGTACACAGGGCTTTCGCGCCGGGCGCCTTCGCTCGGCACAAGGGAGAAGTCGTGAACACTCAGTCGGAGATGGACTTTACAAGGGAGTTTTTGCTGTAAAATCCATGTACGATTTAGCGGTAGTCTAAAATGCATTAGCAAGCGTGCGCCCCGTGACATAACGAACTAAAAATAGGGGCTGCCTTTGTGACAAGCCGTAAACGTGCAAACAGTGTTACGTTATATTGTAACACGTTCACATTAACGGGCACGCAGTTATAATTGGCGCACAGTGATTATCATTTCTGGGCTGCCATTGATATAGCAGTAACGATCCCAATTATGGAATGGATGAATTCGAATCCTGGCCATAGTTTTCTCGACCAATCCTCTGCAGTCCATAACATGAGCGCCAGCTAGTGGACATTACTGCTGGTGATGTGGTTGTACTATGGACTGACCGTTCCCGGCCAGAGAAATGTAGCATTTGCATCTGTGGCTCATGGTTATCATCAGCAGTGAGCACTGCTCAATGACACTTTTACTTTTTGACTGTGAACAGATTTTTTTTTTTTTTCCAGTGTGATCTCTGCACCTTTCTGGTGTCACGGGCATGCAGAAACGGCATGCTCGCCAACTACCTGTACTGGTAAGTACCTGCGGTACACGTGGCCACATCTGCTCGTCGACCTCTGCAGCGAGGGCCACTGGCTGGACATTCACAGCCAATGGTCAACTCTGCAGAACGGGCGTCTTGAAATCCCTTTCACTCGACGCTGCAGAGAGAATCATTTGTGACTTGTGTGCGGCTCATCTGTTTGGGAGAAGTTGACTGTTCACGAGTGCTCTTTCAAGGAATGAATAAGAATGACCGTTAATTAAAGCGGTTATCACCAAGCGAAGTGGCTTAACTGGAGCTCCTGGGTACCAGTGAGATGATTGTTGGCAGTCCTCCAGTACTTGTGAGCTTCTGCTCGTTAATCGAGTCGCAGTGTAAATAACCTGTTCCTGTACACAGCCTCTAGAGGGGTCGACGTATATTTGTTTTGGGACATTGATTTTTTTTAATGAGACAACTGGGAGTGGTGGAAAAGAGGACTTTAATTATTTCAACGCTGTGCATTGTTTAAAAAATATTGCACAGAATGTATTTTGTTTTTTTTCGTAAATAAAGTCACTCGTTTGTCCCCATTGGATTTCCACTCGGCAGAAATTCAATAAAACATGTCTGCAGCCAGCTGGTGCGATTAATTGTTTGATTGATGAGGCCTCAACCTGCTTTTTGTTTTGTTTTTTCCTCAATTAAAGTTGTCCAATTGAAACAAATCATGCGAGGAATACATTTCCATTTGTAGTGGTGGCCGGGTGTCTTCAAGTCAGAAGCTTTGAGCCGACAGCTACTGAGAAAACCCAGGTTCAATTCCAGTCAGCCACCCGTGGTTAAAGCCTATTCTCAAGTGTAGCTAGTTTATGGGTCCATCGCGGGTCTCCCACGATTGCACAGGGAGAGAGACCCGATTTCATCACAGGCGGCTCAAACTTGGATTTGAATCCAGGATGTCGGTAGTGCTGGCTCGGTGCTCTGGCGTGATGTGAGCTCTGGGCCACCCGACAACTTCTGAATTCACCAATTGGTCCCATTGGATTTGCTCTTGGTAGCAGTTCAATTAATATAATATTCCTCAAACCAGCCGGTGGATTGATTTGTTGTGCCAGCCTGGACTTGGATGACCTCTGCACGTGACTAACTTGCCGACCCACCCCTACTGGACATCTTTGAAACATACATTAATAGCTCCTCGGATTCCTCCTCCTGGAGTCTAAATAAAGATTCTGACCGACGTGGCTGCCCCCAAACCCGGTGGGTTAATAATGTACCATGGCTGCCCCACAGGTACCTGATTGTGGAATGCGAGGACCAGGACACAATACAGAGAGACCCGAAGACGCACGACATGTACATCAGCGTCATGCGCCGGTTCAGCCAGGCCCTGCTGAAGGTCAGAGCCATTTTGGGGGTTGGAATGGCCGCCACTCTTTTCTTTGTCTGTCTCACAATTGTTTTTGCTTCTTTCGCCAATCTCCTCCCGCTTGCGCCTTCGGTACCACATCACGAGACGAAGAATCCCGTCATCAACCCTTCCCCCTTGTTAGAGAATGGCTCTTGGAAACGGATATTGGTGAACCTTTAAGGAGATACTTTCAAGTAACTTCTGGTCCACGTGATAGGGCGGGGCAGCACTTAACCCACCCACACGCCTACAGAGACTGCACATAGCAACATCGCTCCCTGCTTGCACAACTTGGCAGGACCCTCTTGAAAAGAGTTTTGAGACACTCCGGCTATATTTTGTAGAAAAAAAGCGTAACATTTAAAAAAACGTTTTTGAAAACACGCTTTAATGAAATGTACCGTACTAGTAATGGCAGAACTCCACGACTCCAGGAAGTGGCTCCGAAGCTTGCCATAACCTAAGGGACCGTGGTGATTTACAGCCAACGTCAGTTGAGTATGGACAATTTGACGCAAGCCGAAACATAACATAAAAAATAATGTTTAAAATATATAAATTTTTTATGATAGAATATAGTATTTCCATCAGTATGACATAAGTATACCAAGTTTGCAGTCGATACCACATTGGGAAGTGGGTACAAATTTAGTTACAAGATATGAGGTTACGAAAACGACAACAACAACGACGACAACAACAACAGTGAGTTAAATAATAGCGTGTAAAAATGACGAGCATAAATCCACTTGTTTGAATTTGCATTCTAGTGCAGTAAGTGCACATTTTGTATAAATATTCAAATATTAAATAGCGGGAGTGAAATTGGGAGATAAAAAGGGCAATTGCTGAAATCTATTTCTGGATTTTCCACACGCGAAACTCAAGGTAGAACTAATAAGAGTGAAATAAAGTTTCACAATCTGTCCCGACGAACACGATACCGCCATGGTTGACAATAACGAACATAACCTCTGCACTGTTCTTACGTAAATTTCAACACTTCTAGTAGAACGCCTGATGACCTTGGCTGTAATCACCAGCGAAACGTCATACTTGGTTGTAAATATTTTGGGTTTGCTCTCTTAACACACACACAAGCGGTGGTGCTTTAATTCTTTAATTAGTCAAACATTGGCACATTTTGTTCACGAGACAAACCTTACTCATTGGCTGTGTCGGGTCAAGGTGGGTGTACGACATAGTTACATTAACCCATAAAAAACTCTATCTTGAGTAAATTCCATCTTGTTCTGGGAGCACATGAATATACGAAGGAAATGTTGCACCTTCACGGAATGTCTTGCGGTGGGAGATTGAGCAAAATGCTTTATTGCCATTGACAGTTCAATGTAGACGGTGCATCCTCTACATTTTCAGCTACACTGACACGGTGGTTTATATTTTATTTTTCGATCAAAAAAATACTGGCCCATTGCTTTATCTGAAAGAAGAAAAATCGAAATTCTCCAAACAATTGTAATGTTCAATTTCGATTGAAAGCTTTCGTGACTGCAGGGATTCATATTCTTGGTTCTTTCAGTAAAGTCACGTAGAAGGGAAATAATAAAATAATAAAAATAAAACAATAAAATTCTCACGACGTTTCGACAATTGTAATATTTCCCAAACGTTATTATTTGACTTCGAAAACATTTGGTGCAATTGAGGTAAAAGGTAATTGGAGATAGGGAAAATCAGGCTTTGTGCGATTGTCTGCACATGTTCACTTTGATTGTGTCCCATTACTCTGGGTTCAACTATAATCCGTCAGGATCTTTTTAGAATTGCCAGAATTTGTGTTGATGCGCCTGCAATCAATTGCATTTGCTTGTGATCGATACGCGCAATCATTTGCCATCGATTTAAGACTATATGCAGGCTTTAAAAAAAACCTGCAGAGTGTTTGCTGGCTCATCTGAAATTGAGGTCCGCATAGGGTAGGAGTGTTTAACTTCGCTGTCACACAGGGACAATGGTGCTCAAGTAACAACACATTTTTCGACAAAAGAAAATAAGTGTATAACATTTTTGGAGATAGTCAGAGAGTACAAACAGTTGCAGATTAATAAAAGCCACCCTCGCATTCAGAATTTTAATCGTGACAGAAGACGTACACACTTGTAGGGAGAGAGACCTTTGTAAGGATTCGCGATCCTTTTGTGTGCAGGCTTCGGTATTTATGGAAATTCCTTATTCCCGTAACAGAAGCCAATCTCTCTGTATAGGGTGTGGCCACATTTTCCTTCCCACAATGTGATACCAATTTTATCAATCCTGGAGCAGTGATGGGCTGAGCCAACCCCTGACCAGAATTTGAATCTTCAGCTTTTAACATTTCTAATACAGCACTTTGGACACAGGTTCGCTTGGCCTGGTATTTTGCGATTCATTCTTCCATGCCGAAGGGCAGGTTCATGGCTCTCCAGTTCCCTCCACACTCTCCGACATTGTGCCTCTAGCATCTTCCTGTGCGTACCACCCCCAGCGCCTTCTCGTTTTCTACCTCTTGCGCTTCACCCCAACTTCCTTCTGGAGCAGTGCTCTTCACTGCAAGGCTCGTGGGGGCACTGGTGGCACCTGATGTGTGGCCCCCGACAATACACAAATATGACAAGACTCCTTGCAGGGTGGTTTGGTGGCCCTCACACCGATGTCTTATTGGCGAAAGTGACCCCTCTCTGAAAATTAGTGAAGAAACACTGATCTAGAGCTTCCTTCAGCACAAGACCGTCCTTCTGATGATGATAATAATATGCCTAACTCGAATATTTTATCCTATCCAGAGTTGTTCCAATGAAACTTATCTCATCCTGAACCCATTCTAGCCACTTCCTTATGACTATTTTTTTCTCCCGTCCAGTTTATTTTCACCTTTCGATCGCGCCCGCACATTCCAAACGTTCTATTGATACATTTCAAGCATATTTTAATACTAGGAAAATGTTGCTTTCGCATTAATTGTGTAATGCTTTTCAACATGTGTTTGTCTTAGAAATAATGACAAACACGGCAGGTAGCTAATGGCGCAAGATACACATGCCTGTTTGCAAAGAGTCCATTCGAGTGCTTTTGCAGGTGTCGCCACAATTTATGCAACAACCCTTTGATCAATGTGGCCAGTCTTCAATCGGGGGATTCCCAAATAGGAATGCAACTTTACGCTAAAGTTTCATTCACGCTAGATGATCATTATGAACGCTACATTTCTCCCCGCCGCTACATACGTACGTACAGACCGACAGACAGCGCTAATGCATAAAGCGTCAACAAGCGCCCCTCGGCCTAGGTTGGAAAGCGTCAACAAATAAACCAAAAAAGTCAACTGTGAATTTTTCGATTTTAAGCTTTCGTGACTGCAGGGATTCATCTTCTTGGTTCTTTCGGTAAAGTCACGTAGAATGGAAATAATAAAAATAAAACATAATAAAATAATTATCACGACGTTTCGGCCACAACGCAAGCAGCCGTCCTCAGGTGAAGCATAGGTCTGTCGAGAAGACAGCGTTGTGGCCGAAACGTCGTGAGAATTATTTTATTATATTTTATTTTTATTATTTTATCATTTCCCTTCTACGTGACTTTACTGAAAGAACCAATAAGATCAGCTGTGAATGTCGCTTGGCGGTGGCGAAAACGCTGTGCTGTCGTTGTTGTTGTTCCACAGGGTGGGAAAGACGCACGCACCCGGCGTACGCTGCTGGCCGCTCAGCAGACGTTCGTGGACCGCATGGTGCAGCTCATGAAGGCCGTGCAGCGCGAGAGCGGCAATCGCAAGAAGAAGGTTTGCTCGTGGCGCGGGGGGGCATTTGTGGAAAAGAGCTTCATAGCTCATCGGATTTCTCAAGAATAAAAAAAAGATTATGATTCTATGGCGGGGAGAGGGGGGGGGGGGCATAGCTCCTTGGCTTCGCGTACTTGTTGGGAGCAAGTGATAGACCCCTACCTGCCACCAAAAACCCTTTTGGATCCTGGTGGGGGAGCGGGGGGTAGACCTGCAGCCCTGTAATTGCTTGCTCACGTGTGACTGCTGGCAAATAGGCCTCCACTCAAAGGGAGTTACGAAGAGCGCCGCTAGATGCTATGTTTCGCCTACTCTTCCAGCGCTGGCCAGATGTCTCGTAAAGAGGCTGGAAACACATCACACTTTTCCATCCTTCCCCGCCTCTCCAAATTCCTTCTTAGCAAGCCGGGCGACACCTGAGCCGCCTGGGCCGCCGTAGCCCCGGTTCAGTTGCACCGCCGGCGCACTTGGTAGCCGCCGTCATCGTCGTCACCGCTCACGTGAAGCGACCACGTGCGCTAGCAAAGCCGCGCGGCCAGATGGCCGTTGACCGCAAGGTGTGGCCGATGCCTTGCCGGCCTTCATAGGTGCTCGTTAACAGCACCAGCCCCAACAGTCTCTTGAAGGCTAAATGATGGGGGGCGGTGATCTTTGTCTTTGGAGCAGAGGGCAGGGTCCCGAGAGCGAATTCCGTCTTTTTTTAATCGCGAAGGTGTCAGAAAAACTCTTCTGGGATCGACGCGCGCTGCTTCTCAAAATCGAGTGATTGGTGTCTGAGGCTCGCCGGTTCGGATTTTATCCCCGTTAGGAATTGCTCCATAACAGCTATTTCTAAGAATAACGATCAAAAGTGTTTCAAGCTTAAATTTGTTTAAACTGATCTATAATGTGCACCGTTATCGTCTTTGAAACCCTTGTCTTGTTATTGAAGTTTGTTTTTGTTAATATGTGTGTCTTATGTCACATATAAGATATTTATAACCAGGTGAGAGTCCATCTCTTTTACAAGGGAGTCATTTGTTGCAAAAGCAAATAGAAAAGCAGATCCTGAAAAACATGCATGCGGGAGAGTGCAACATGTCACAAATTAATTTCTAAATTAAACGAGACAGAAGTTAAACATTTTATAAGTAAACAATTTTAACTCATCGACAATCGGAGCAAGACGCATCCTTTGGTGAGCAGAAGGCAATGATCAGAAGCATGTGTTTGTATGTGTGGTGGGGAGCGGTGGCGCAGTGGTTAGCGTACTGTACTACAAATCCGGTGACCCGAGTTCGATTCCGATTCACGGAATATACCAGGAACGATTATCTGAACCGGTCCTGGGCCTCTCCTTGTTTGACTCGGCCTTTGATAAGTTACTGGTGCGATGTGTAAACATCACCTATGGGGAGACAAAGGCAGCTGGGCTTAGCGCTGGCCACCCACCCCCTCGTGCGCTGTGCTGATTTGAATAGGTGTTCGCTAACAGCACTTGCCTGAACAGTCTGTTAAAGCTGTGCGTGCGGTGGTGTGTTGATTCACACACTACATTACGAATCCTGCAACCTGGGTGTTATTCGCAGTCATGGATAACATTCGTAGCAAGTGGTGCCTCAAACTTTCGTGAGTCTCACTTAGATTGACTCAGCCTTCAAAAAGTTCCTCGTACAGCCTATAAACATCAGCACTGGAGAAATAAAAGCACATGTGTGCATGTTTGCGTGTGCACGTATATGTTTCAGTGGCATAGGGTAATTCTACTCATATTGGGAATCTCCTAGGTCGAGTTGGCTGCGAAATGAATGCCTGGTACAAGGTGTAAGCATCGGCACTGGGGAGACAAAGGCCACAACCGCTGGTCATGGTGCTGGCCCACACCACCCCTTTCATGTGCCGTGTCGGTCTTAGTAGCCGCTTGCCAACGACGCTCGCAAATCCTTATTCACAAGGCTGCTGAAGGCATTCAAATCGCGAATTGGGCACAGGCGTCGCTCCAAAATGTAACATTCACTTTTTTTTCGTATCCTTCCGCGGTATCAAATTACGTTTGCAAAAAAAAGGGGGGGGGGGCAGGAAAACTATCCGTGCGTGCGTTCATTCGCGTGGCGCGTGCACATGTGTCTGTGTGCGTGTGTATGCATGCCTACATACACATGTTCGTGTGCGCGTGTTTGGGTGTGCGTGCGATTGTGCGCGTGTTTGCGTCGTGACTTCAGATCGAGCGGCTGCAGTCCCTGCTGGGCGAAGCCGAGGCCGGAAGGGGCAGCTTCCTCACCTTTGACCCCATCCCTCTACCCCTGGAGCCGGAGGTCAAAACCAATGGCGTCATCCCGGAGAAAGCCACGCTCTTCAAGGTGCGGCGCTGGGGAGCTCACGCTGAGACCGCACGGCAGTTCCCCTCCGGGTGCTCTCACTCGGCCACAAATGTCTCGGCGCGCGAATTAAAATTTAATGAAAAATTTTGGGTTGTTCTCCGTCTACCTACCCTCGAGTGAGTGTGTGTGTTGAGAGAGAGAAATGTTTTCCAATCTCCGCTCAGTGAATTCGTCGTCGGCTGGGTATCCCCTTCTGCCTTGACACAGCCCCTTGTTGCTTTTCTCGTGCCGTGGCATTCTTAGTGAACTCCCGTTGAACAACTTTGAGCACTTTTGCGCCTGGTGCCACCCGTTTTGTTTCTGTAGCCATGTTCACATCGTGGCACTCGTTATGCCCTTAGACCCTTGTGCTTTCGTAATGAACGTGGTGTTGCAAAGGACCCCTGCATGGTTTATTGATTTCTTTAAGCCATTCATTTCTGAAAACATCTAACAGCTCCGTTGTCAACATAGTTGAATGCTTCGTCCCAAAGCGGAACGCAAAGATGGGGATTTAATTTGTGCACGCAACATGCGAATCGACAGGAGTAAAACGTACTGTCCAGCAAAAAAATTACACGAATTATATACACCATGCAAATGTTTACCTTGTGTCAAAGTAAACAGCTTTGACTGGAACATTGTGTTTGCAGTCAAATTTATCCAAAGTAGGTCCGTAGATTAATTGACCACATTGCTGTTAGATTTTTTTTCATATTTTGAAATGGACGCGTGTGTGTTTACTAGTAAGGTTTGTCACGTTAACAAAACATACCAATGAGTTACTAAATTTCGATTTAAAGCTTTCGTGACTGCAGGGATTCATATTCTTGGTTCTTTCGGAGGGAAATAATAAAATAAAATGAGTTACTAGTTCAGCACACCGGTGTGTTTGAGAGTAAACCCACAACATTCACAATTCGAGTATGACGTTTCGCCGGTAATTACAACCAGCCTCATCAGTCGACAGCCTAGAATTGTGGATTAAAACCTATTTCAGTCTTAAATAGAGGGGGCGGGTAAATGTGATGTCATCACTTTGAGCCACTCAGCTGCGAATACCAGAGGGTCGGGGGTTAATGCCGTCCCATAAATTACAATGGATGTCTATTATTAGTTGGGTTATTCACAGTTAATCAACGTACATAACGTCTGAAAATGACGTTCCAGTATCTTGTGACCTGTGCCCTCCTCCCCATCCCGTCGGGCACCCGTGAAGAGCGCGCTGATGCCCGCCAAGCTCATCTTCCGCACGACCGATGGCGCCGAGTACCCCGTGATCTTCAAGCACGGAGACGACCTGCGGCAGGATCAGCTCATCCTGCAGATCATCTCTCTCATGGACAAGGTACCCATCCCCGTTCTCTTTCCGTTCCTCACCTCCTCATCTTCCTCCCTTCTTTCTCAGCTTCCTTGAAATTATTATCCTTTGCTCCTTCCCTCCCTCACCCTTTCCCCCCCTCTTGTTCTCTTCCCGTCATTCGTTACCGCCTCCTTCCTTTGCTCACCCTAACTTTCTTCCTTTGTTGTCACTCCTCTCTTCCCCCTGCCACCTTTCCACTTTTACACTCTTCTCTGAGCCTCCCTCACTCCCTCCCCCGTGTGATGTTACGCGCGTAACGGCAATGCGATCTTCACCCACGCGTCGCCAACAGCTCCTGCGTAAAGAGAACCTGGACCTGAAGCTGACGCCATACAAGGTCCTTGCCAGCAGCACCAAACACGGTAAACGCTTAGCGGCATCGCAACACTTCAAAACTCTTGTTGAACTGGCATCCGTATACACACCTCGTCGCCACGAATCGTGTTCCGTTTTACACGTACAGCCTTCTGTGAATCCACTGCTGGATGAGGGCCTCCCCCACACCCAGCGGGTCGTGGCTGGGATGCTTGACCCCTATCCGGTCGTTCCGTGCGGATTTGCAAACGCGGAGGGCATAGACACGGGAGCATAGACGTACCGCGTACAAAATATAAAATTACTGCACTTACCTGCGCTGTCTAACGTGTGTTGCCGTATCAAATTGTGAAAACATACGACGTGCGTGGCGCGATTGCAGCGTTCCTCGCGTAAACGAGCAACGAGTGAAAATATAAAACGAGCGACAGGTGAAAAGCGCCACCGCCTTCGTGACCGCCAACGTCATCCGGGCCCTCGCGAGTGTCGTCACCGATTCTGCCGACGTTTCATTCCCCCGGGCAGGTTTCATGCAGTTCGTGGAGTCGGTCGCAGTGGCAGAGGTCCTGGCTTCAGAAGGATGCATTCAGGTTTGTTCACGGCACCCAGGTAGTTTCGCATCGAGTGGTGCCAATCGGCGCGTACCTTCACCCCCCCCACCCCTCCTCCTGGGTCGCGCGCAGGCTGCGGCGTGGATACCGTCTAGGAGGAGTTACGATTAAGGGCTTGGTAGCCCAAGTTTTCAAGGGCGCCACTGTGTTGAGACAGTGGTGCCATCGTAGCTAGGAGATGTTAACAACCTCGCCTGGTATACAAAAGGACGTGGGTTCGATCCCGACCCTGACGACTGCTGTATATTTGGAGTTTGCATGTCTCTCCCCATGGTCGCGTGAATTTTTCTCCGGGTAGTCCGGTTTTTCCCCTCCGCATTTAGAATCAACATGCGTTTTGAGTATTTGAACCTCATGGCGGGACCCCCGGGGTCCCATTAGCCCCCCGGCTCTCGCATAAACTGCGTTGCGACATCATTTTATGTCCGTCTCGACGAGCTCTACACGATGTGCTAATAAAAGTTTGTGACTACGGCATGACAACGACTCCGACATGACAACAGAATAATCCGCGCCCGGTGGGTCGCGGCGTTTATGTGCGCGGCGGGACGGAGTCGCCAAAAATAAATTAATTACCATTTTGACTTCCGTTTATTCGGGACCCCGGGGTCCCGCCATATGGTTAATTTGTCTGCTATAGATTTCCACGTGATGATAACCCACTTGGACGAGCTATAATTTGTGGCCAGGTCGCTTCTGATAAACAGCTCTTCAGCTCAGTGGACCTTACGTTGTAAAAAAAAAAAAAGAGTTAAACTTAGGAAGAAAAATAAGTGGGCTTCGGGTAGGAGGACCATGTTGCCCGAAGGGATGGGTGATGGCCAGTGGTCAGGACAAGCAACGGAGCGGTAACCAAATTTTGGAACGCGCCCAAAGAGAATGCCCACCCCCTCCGAGATTGCTGTGTTCGAGCAACTCGCGCACACCAATCGAAAATGTTTAATTGACATCAGTGGGGGGCTTGAAGGGGTAGTTGAGGGTGGGATGGGGGGCACAGGGACGAGTTGTCTGGATTGGGGGGCTGTGCCGCCATACTGAAAAGGTTGAGAGCCACTGCGCTTAAGCAGGAACGTATCAGAATGCCGCGCGCAGCGGTGTTTTCGACAGAACGTTGCTGTCAATCGCTGCGACCGATGTTTTTTGTAGAGCCCCAGATGTTGCACTCAGTGGGCAATTAAGTGAGCAATTCATATGCATCGCTTTGACGTAGAGCTGTTCATTAGTTACAGTTTCAACTAAGGAATGCTTGTTTGTTCGTTTCTCAATCAGCTTGTCCTGGTGAGGGTCGCTGGAGCAGCGTGTTGAGTAGGGTAGTCCAGACCTCCCTTTCCCTGGCGACAGACTCTAGCTCTACTACACTATACACTACTACACACTACTATACACTACACTACTATATACTACACCACTATACACTACACCACTATACACTACACTATACACCACTATACAGTACACTACTATATACTACACTACTATATACTACACTATACTGTACACTACACTAGTATACACAGACTTCAGCTCTTCCCGAGCGCCGTAGTCTCACCAGCTTGTCCTGGATCGGCCCCCCGGGGTCTTTGCCCAGTGGGACGTGCCCGGTAGAGTTCCAGGGTGAGTCTATTGGGAGGCATCTTTACCAGGTGCCCGAACCACCTGAACTGCATAAGGACGCATTTACGGTGGCTACGACTTGCATCGACGTGTCCGCTGGAGAGCGCTTATTGAATTGCGCCGCATTTTTTTTGCTTTAATTATGATTACCGAGGTTTTTTTTTTATTAATTTCTAACTGTGGCCATTTTGTCATTAAAAGCGTAGGTTGATATCCATTTTCAGGCGTGCTCCAAAGTGACCCGAAGCATATGCCTGGTCGTAAATTGTGCCCTAAAGACGGGCACGAGGGTAAGCACAAACCCTGAGGCTTGAACTCGCAAATTATTGCTGTACAGTCTTCTTGTTCGCCAAAGGGACAGAAGCCCCCATCGGTCTCCAGTGCTTTTTCCGAGTCGCGCCGCGTGTTGTTCGGCGTTTCGAACCGAAACGTCGGACATCGTGCCGAGCGACACGTGCTACGCAAACGCACAGGGGCACCTACACGGCGCAGCCGTGAAAATCTACGCAATAGTACTAGCACCTCGATCGCTCACGTTCGTTCCTTTACACTCCCTCCCACCCACCCGCAACCCCCCCCACGTTGACTCCCCTGCAGAATTTCTTCAGGAAGCACGCTCCGAGTGAGAAGGGCCCTTACGGGATCAGTGCCGAAGTGATGGATACGTACGTGAAGAGCTGCGGTAGGTTCTTGCTCTTGCATTCAACCAAAGCGCGTGGGAAGGCCACTTTTTTTCTGTTTCTGTGAAATGCCTTTTGTTGCCGTGTCGACGGCCACTGGAAGTCATCCGTGTCATTGCTGACAGCCATAGTGGCACATTTTCAGTTTTATTTAGGATAGTTTTTTTGTAGGGTTATACTTTAGGAAACCTTTCAAACTCGTTCGTAGAACAGCTTGTTACGTATAAAAGTGAATCATCGTACCAAGTGAACGTTGTGTTAATGGGGTATTTTACGACGTTTGTTCTTCCCTCGACAGCTGGCTATTGTGTCATAACTTACATACTTGGCGTTGGCGACAGACACCTGGATAATTTGCTACTCACCAAAACAGGTAATGTAAACTCTGTTGAAACCTTGAAATATTTGATTCCAACGTTGACATTCAGTCACAAAGTCACCCACTACCTGTCATTTTCACGCTCAAGTGGCAAAAT
The DNA here is from genome assembly GCF_965212315.1 of Lampetra planeri. Classification (NCBI taxonomy): domain Eukaryota; kingdom Metazoa; phylum Chordata; class Hyperoartia; order Petromyzontiformes; family Petromyzontidae; genus Lampetra; species Lampetra planeri. The sequence continues at coordinate 5,088,322 of NC_136159.1, forward strand.
GTCCGCCCCAAAAAATAATCCCCAACGTGTTCCATACTCGATACCATTAGGGCATTTAAATCTAATCAGCGGTGGCAGCAGCCGCATTACAAATTGCACTTCGGCGCATTTGCTCTGCTCGCACGCTCACTCTGATCCCTCGTGATCCAAGCTCCATCCTAAACCAAACTTAACCATTTTTTTCATTTTACCAGACAAGTCAAATCCTCTTTGTAAATACAGCCGATGGCGCTGATGGCGCAGCATCATCGTGCGTTGTCAGGAGTTGAAAGAGCTTGCTTCGTTGATTGATGGGAGCCCACCCGGGGCCCAAAGCAACGGGCTCATCGGAGCCGTGCGTGCGTCGCGCGTGCAGGAAAGCTTTTTCACATCGACTTCGGCTACATCCTGGGCCGCGACCCCAAGCCGCTGCCGCCCCCGATGAAGCTCAGCAAGGAGATGGTGGAGGGAATGGGAGGCATGCAGAGCGAGCAGTACCAGGAGTTTCGCAAGCAGTGCTACACGGCTTTCCTGCACCTGCGCAGGTACGCCGTTCCCACAGTCATCCCCCACCTGCTGCCCCCCCCCTGCCCTGCCCCCCTACCAAACACCGTGCAGTGTCATCATCATCAACCCCCCCCCCCCCCCTCCGTACCAAGTACATTCAGGGGTGGAGTGCCCCGGAATCAACCTGAATCCTTGACAAAATGTTGTTTTCCAGGAAGACCAAATGTAGCCCATTCGTATGTACGTAAGTGTAACTTCTTTCGCACCTTCCGCAGCCAACCATGCTCATCAGAGGTGGGGCCGAGGTGGAAGGACAACAAACGAAACACAATCAGTTTCCTGCTTTGCTTTTTTTTTTCACATTTTAACAGATCTCTACGTTGCGGAAAAGTGAATGTTTCACGCCCCTCCGCTGCGGTGTTGTTTGTCGCGCAGGTACGCAAACTTGATTCTGAACCTCTTCACGCTCATGGTGGACGCCAACATCCCCGACATCGCCCTGGAGCCCGACAAGACCGTGAAGAAGGTGAGGTGACCGACGTGCCGCCGAGAGCTCCGCACGTCGGTCGCGCAACACAACACGAACCAGGGCGCCACGGTCGCGAGGAAACGTTAACTACCTCGCTCGGTATACAGGAGGTCGTGGGTTCGATCCCAACCCTGACGCCTGCTGTATATTTGGAGTTTGCATGCCTCTCTCTCATCATCATCATTACGGTGGCTAAGAGATGTTAATTACATCGCGTGGTGTACAGAAGGTCGTGGGTTCGATTCCGACCCTGCTGTATATTTGGATTTTGCGTGTGTCTTCCTGTGGTCGCGTGGATTTTTCTCCGGGTCATCCGGTTTTTCCCTCCACATTTAGAATCGCCATGCGTTTAGAGTATCTCGCTGTTCTAAGCCACTTCGTTGAGCTATCATTTGTGGCTGGGTCGCTTCTGAAAAAGAGCTACATAGCCCACCCACTTCTAAAATGCGACTGCATCTCACGACGTCGTACAGAAGCAGTGGCGTGCTATGTCGGTATGCGGTGTGAGACTGCTGACCCGCGGTCGCTCCGTGGCCCATTCCTAATTTGTGCGATGTTCTGATACGGTTCAACACAGGTGGCTGTTTGTGAGATGGATCAAAACCGGGAAGTTCTTCTGTGTGGTCGGCAATCGTCTTAACTCAATTTTGGTGATGGAAAAGTAAAAAAATATCACACCAATCTGCCCCTTGGCGTGACTACGTGTGGCGCTCGTGCGTGCAGGTGCAAGACAAGTTCCGTCTGGACCTCTCTGACGAGGAGGCCGTCCACTACATGCAGAGTCTGATCGACGAGAGTGTTGGGGCTCTGTTTGCTGCTGTTGTCGAGCAAATTCACAAGTTTGCTCAGGTGAGAACCCACCCCGCCCCACCCCCAATCCCCCATCGTCCCGCAACCCCCCCACCCGTCCCTCCCCCACCGACACCCCCCCCCCCCCCCACTGTGGGCTCACGTCCACCCTGGCAAACACTCCAGGGGCGCTGCGGTGGCGAGATGTTAACCATCTCGCCTGGAATACAGGAGGTCATGGGTTTGATCTTGACCCTGACATCTGTAGCTTTGGGGTTTGCATGCTGTTCCCATGGTCAAGTGGATTCTCACCGGATCCTCTGGTTTTTCCATCCACATTTAGAGAAATGCATTGAGATAATGTGGCTGCTATAAATTTCCACGTGATAAGCCACTTCGTTGAGCTATCATTTGTGGCCAGGTCACTTCTGAAAAAGAGACAAAAGCTCAGTGGGGCCTTATTTGGTAAAATAAAAATCGATAATTTGTTTCATACCCTTCTATCTGGCAACAAAACTGACACCTTTTTTTACAAGGAGTCATGTTTGCATAGACCACAATACCTGCAGCCATAATGCAAACAAAAAACATAACTATGATAATATATGCACTGTCCTTGAAGTTGATTGGTCCACACCAATCAGTTTTGTTGCCAGATAGAAGGGTAAAAAACCAATTATCATATTTTTTACTGGCAAATGAGGTTCCAATGGTGTAAATGCTTACCCCGAGCTCTCATACTCTGATGGTGCATTGTCTTTGAGTTGTGCGCCTTTTGGCGTCATCTGGTCCAACCCATGTGAGACTAGGTTCTAAGGAAAGCTGTCTTGGGTGTGGACCAATCAACTTCAAGGACAGTGCATATATTATCATAGTTATGTGTTTTGTTTGCATTATGGCTGCAGGTATTGTGGTCTATGCAAACATGACTCCTTGTAAAAAAAGGTGTCAGTTTTGTTGCCAGATAGAAGGGTAAAAAACCAATTATATTTTTTACTGGCAAATGAGGTTCCAATGGTGTAAAATAAAAATCGTTTAACAGTTAGGTTTTTGTTGTTGCAGTAGCTGTGTTGACGATCACAATGTCACTTGGATTGTTAATCCGCAGTAGCAGCTGTATGTGACATTAATTACGAAAACCCAGTGTCTGCTAATTCCTTGTCTTTATCTCCTTTAACTTTTTCGCAGTATTGGCGGAGGTAAAACGTTACCTGGAACAACGCTGTCTTCGCGGGACACATCCACGCTGCATTTCCAGGCCAATTTAATAATCACACCCCTTGCTGATTTAAAAAGTACTTCGCCGGTTCGCTTTAATTTACTCCAAGCCATGCCACTCGGACCCACGGGAGCGTGAAATTGCTCTACAATTTTTCCACGCTGGGAAAATGGTTTGAAAGTTAGCATGTTAAACTGGCAGGAATTGCATCCGATGACTCGCTGTACATTTGCCATTCGATGTTTGTTTTTATATTGTCATTTTTTATGTTCAAGAGTGTTTGAATTAACTCCCGTATCTACGATAGGTACTCTCAAGTTATTCATATAGTCGTCACCGACGCGCTCTGGAGGTCGACATTGGAATACCGTTCCAGTGGCCAGCACGCAGGAAACTCAGCTCATGCATCTTTATTTACTTTGCATATTGATTTTATCATCACCACTTAAGTCCTCGTTTTAATGCACTAGATGCATTCCTGAAAAGTGCTGCATTAAACGAAAAATGCATTCAGCGAAAACTATTTCTCCATGAACAATGTCATGGTAGAGTTTGGCGAGATAGCGACGTACGACGGCAGGACGAATAACTGAGGGTACGCCGCCGCGTTACTGTATGATTCCGCGTACTGTATCACTGTACCGCTCGGCCGCACCGCTCAAGAAAGTTCGTCGTCGACCGCTCAGAAACTGCGTTGTAACGGTGCACATTCCGTATGATCACAACGGCGTGTTCCTTGTTATAACGGTGCGCTTTCTGCGTTACAACAGCGGGCGCTTTCCGAGTTGTGCGAAAAGTGATCCCTTATGGAAGAGCCACGTTATGGAGAAAACGCGTTGCGTGAATGTGACGCATTAAGCGAGGACTTACCGTACTTTAGGGGTAGCAGCTGCCCTCACCCAACCCCCGTGCCCCCTCACCCCCACCCATGTGACCTCCCCGTGGCCAAGTTCTTCGGTGTTTTAAGATCACTGCTCAATGCGACGGGAACTTTTTGTCAGCTCAGCGAAATGCATTTGCAAAAAAAAATTCTGGCATTAGTTGAGGTCCCCATGGTGCCGGCCACTGGAATGGTGTTCTAATGTGTACGTCCCGCGGGTGTTTGGCAACCACTTATTAAAAACAGCATAGTTAACGTGAAGTATTAAAATCTTAGTTTTAGTTAATTTCATGTAAACATAGTATTATCTTTATCAGAGATTACACGTGGCCAAACTTGTCATTATGTAGCGTTTAAATGACACATTGCCACATCGAGTGCAATTGTTACCGCGGCTGGACTACAGTGGTAAACAGTGCGCATGCCCGTAAAGAATGGTTTGCGTGTGTTCCAGACATCGGGGGGAAAGTCGTTAGTAATTATCTCGAGTGGCTCTTTTATATTTTGCATCAATAAGACGCTACTGCGGTTGCAATGGTTCACGCTCTGGACTTGAAACCCAAAGGTCCACTGGTTCGATTCCATCTCCCGGCTTGGCAGTTGAAATGACGGGGCAAGCTTCTTAAATCCCTCCACTGCCTCCGTCCACCCGGCAGTGTTAATGGGTGCAACCACAGTTAGTCGATCCACGGGGCGCGTGTGGTGGGGTAAAGCGTGGATACTCCCCATCTCTTTGAACTTCTTTCGTACCGTACATCGCCAACCGTGATAATCTGCGACGTCTGGCCAGCGTGGTAGAGTAGGCCAAAAATACTCTTCGACAGCGGGGGGGGGGGGGGGGTAGCCCTCTGGAGATTCATCTAGCGCTTCTGCCAGCAGTGGCATGAGCGAGCAAATGGAGGGTCACTCCTTTGAACCCTTTCCCGTTCCGATGACATACGTATGCGTACGTGTACGTCATGAAAACGAAGAGAAAAAAAAATATTAAAACTACCGGTATCGAGGCGCTCCTACAAGGCAATGCGGGAGGGCGAGTGGCGTAGTTTAGCACCAGTTGTGAAAAGTGCGGTCGTGTTGCAACAGTTATCTGTGGTGAGTACAATGTCTTTACAAACAGCGGCGCTTTGCCTCTAAAAAATTATAATGTTGAGTCGCTTGTGTGTTCCGAGATTTGTAGGTGAACGGGACCCACCCTGCAACCTTCATGTCGGTGGACATCGTATTTTCAGCAAGCGGAAATCGACATTTTGCTAAAGTTAACTTACATATTACGTGGTTTTAAAATATAAATACTGTACAGCTATGTGAACGCTTTCATATAACGATTTCATCATTCAGATTGCGAATTTGAGATCTGCTAATCACTAAATAGGTCCAACATAATTGAATTATGAAGCATCATTTAATTCGTAATTTCCAGCAAGGTCATCCCACAGCTGACATCTGCCACATGTGTGCGCGTGCGTGCTTGCGCGTGTGTAAGTTACATCCTTATTTGTCCAGCATCAATAAAGGGCCTTGATGCCGCTTAAGCAATGCTGTCATTGTGAACACGGTGTCCTAGCAAGGTACGCAAACATTCAAATTGGTTGTGCCTTTTCTTCGCCTCTGTGGGGGGGGTGGGGGAGACTCTGCCCCCTGCGATAAAAACTTCGTGTTTTATTGTGCCGTCTCCAAAGTAGCGGCGATCCAACGTGTTTCCATGGCAGGTTCCGTTTGAACAGGCGGTTTTTACTGCCTCCTTGTCTCTTGATTCTTCGTCTTCTCGCTTGCTTGCTTGGTTTTAAAGTGTTTGTCTCAGCTCCGTTGAGACTTTTTTTTTCTTTGTTACTTTTTGAGTCGCGTAGCGCGAACCAATTGGTTCACGCGGGGCCTGCGGAAACTCGCCTAATGCGGTTGTTAAAAAAATATCCACCCGTGAGAATTTCTTCATATTCTCGAAGCCGGCTATTTTAAAGGCGTTGAATACAGCTGGCCCAGAAAGGGGGGAAAAAAAGGAACTTCTTAATTGAGTGGTTAAAAAAAACTCAAGTGAGAACAAAGTTGGTAGTTGTAAGTACATGCCACTAAATTAGATGTCTTACCAACTGCGCTAATAAAATACAAATACCTTTGCCCTGACCCAGTGGACTTTTGCCAATAGCTGCGGTACTTGGGCCGCAATAAAATAATGGCTACTGTCAACTTGTGCCATAAATGCGCGTGCGCATAACATGTGCAAACGAGTAGCTAAAATTTAACCTGCGATTTCATATGGGGTGGGGAGGTAATTATTCCTTTATTATCGTAAAGTGCTTGGGGTGGGCGGAGGAGGGTTTTTGGCGATGACTTTACCAACTCTCCTGTTCTGCGCCCTTCTTATAACGCCTCGCGTTTAACCGTTGTAATTTTATCTTCGCACAATAATCACTCTTTGCGAGCAATTCTTAAGACCGTTTTTATTTTTTTTGGGGGGGGAGGGGATGATGCCACACAACGTGGCGTGGTGTTGGCGTGTGTTTCTCTGGGCACTGTGCTGCTGCGTGACACCTATCGGGGGACAAGATGCGAGTGAGTACTGGCGCACGTATCTAGCTTGTGCGTTTCTTACGTTGTATGCAAGTCAAAGCTCTTGCGTTACCGTTTGTGTCAGTCGTCTGCAGGCGACTGTCATTCGTTGTTGCCTAAATGGACCGGCGCCCAGGGTCACCTTTGAAATTTCAAATCGAGGGCCGATGTATATTTCATGGTCCGCCGACTCTCAATCTGCGTTGTCGGCTATTGTCATATTGTTATATATGTGATGGCACGGGGCTTCATGTGACACGTTGCAAGTCTGCTCCGACGCGCAACGTGTAAGCCTGAGAGGGTCTCCTCTATCTCTCTCCAGCCTCGACTGAGTCGTGTCGGTATTTCTCTCGCCACATGTGCGTGATGATCGTGGGTTTTTTGGAAGGAGGGGGGGATAAGTAGATCGACTGGCTTTGTTTTGACGCACGCGCGCACGCTGCGTTTCAGTAATTTCTGCTTTTAGTTTTCCAGTTTAAAACATTTATATATCGGCCGGCTTAGCGTTACGCTGGTGTTATTGTCAAGGTGTAGCCCTGAAATTGCTTGTCCATGCCACCGCTGGCAGAAGGGCCTCCACACTAGAGGGAGCTCTAGAGGGTAGTTGGCCTACTCTTCCACACTCGCCAGACATCGTAGAGTAGGAGTACCCACACTTTTCCGCACTCGCACACGATCCGCCGCCGATCGATTTAACTTGACTATTTATAGAAGCCCAAGAACATCGACTTTTTATTTTAGAATTACCCATAAAGAAAAAAAAATGACGCGAGTTTACTGTTGAAGTATTCTCCGCAGAAGCGTTCGTGTACAAAAAAAAACTCCGCAACGAATTTCCACCCACAAAGCGCTTTACGACCGCTAAATTCTTACCGAAGTAGGATTATGAGGGGGGGGGGGGCATGGTAATAAGCTGTGAAAGTGGTGGACACGGTTCTGTGCGACCAAGTCATCATCATCATCCCACTGTCGACACGCTCATTTAGAGCCTCCGCGGCTCCTTAAACTCTCCCCCTCCGGGCGCCTTCCCTTGGCCCCGTGGTGCCTCCAGCCGTCTGCCATCTGTGTTCAATCCAGAGCCGCACCGCTCGCAAGGAAATGCATATGTCCAGTCTGACGGCAATCTGTAACTGTGGTTTCATTATTACACATTACCTCCTTTATTTTGACTCCTGACCACATGAATGTTGCTGCCCTCTGATGTTCGCTGCCATTGAAGTGCCCTTGCGTTTGTGGTCTTTATTTGTAGTTTCTCTCGCAGAGGAATGCTGATTATATATCCCGTTCGGGCATTACATTACAATATATATCTGTATCCCCAATCTTCATTCCTTACATTGTCTTGGAGGAGGGGGGGTGTGTAACGTTTATATCAAATAGTGGCATGTAAGAACGTCAATTCGTTAGTCTGTTTTCTTTTAGAAAATAAAAAAAATATTTCGATGTAACAAAAATCCACTCCCTCCCCCCGTCCCCATCAGTAGAAAAAAAATTCTGCCAATCTGCCGTAGAGCTGGACTTATGTGATTATTTTAAATAGTCGCTCACCCTACCGAGTATTATCGGTTCGATTATTTGTCGTAATTTGGATAACTCGAAAATATTTGGAAAATAAAGCCTCCGCTTGAATGTACTGTACGTTTAACTTATTTCGCACCACCGTACGAGGGTGAAGGACAACAAACTAAACACAAAAAGCATTTCTAAGGAAATTAGCTCTAAATGTAGTACAGTGGTGTAGTGTGTAATAGTGTAGTGTGTGTGTAATGTATAGTGTACTATCTATGTTGAACTTTCACACCACCGTACGTAGCCAAACCGTGCTAATCGGAGGTGCGGGGGAAGGACAACGAAACGCCAAAAAGCAGTTCTCAAAAGAAATGAGTTTTCAATCTAGATTATTTAAAAGTGCATAGCTCCAATGGCTTCGTAACATCTGAAGGAAGACCGTTTTACCCTTCCCGAGGGATGTCTCCGACATCGCCAATCTCATGCCTAACGGATCCTCCCCACAGATCCCAACAGTGAGAGGTTTAGTGGCTGGATGATAGAGGCAATGATTTTCACTCTTCCAGCGATTTGATGAATCGTCTTGGAATTGATTTGAATCAAAAAGTCAATTCCAGTCGGGGTCTTTTTTTTCTTCTGTCTGGATTTGTTTTGTTTTTGCGTCCCATTTTCTTCTCTCGTTGATACAGCGTTGTTGCCTCTACAGGGACTCCTCTGCTCACGAATTAGTTCGGTTCCAGAGGTCTGTTAGCAAGTAGATTTGTTCATAAGTCCAACTTTACTCCTGTCGATTCCAAACTTTGTACGGCGTGTACGCTAAACACGGGGAATGGCTTTAAAATGTGTATGTATAATCTGCAGATGTAGATGGCACTGGTTCTTCATGTTCTACAGATTCAGATCCCACCACAGCGATCTATTGCACGGCGGTTGAACTTACGACGCTTGGATCCGAATGGGGAACTAGAAATGGACAGGTTTGTTCGTATCTCTGGAAGTTCGTAATTCGAATGTTCGTAAGCAGAGGAGTTCCTGTATCACTCGACTGATAATACGACGTTTAAAGAAAACCAATCCAAGAAATACCTTCAAATCCAGCGTATCGAAGTGCGACTGTTGGGTCGATGAGAGTTGCTCAACTCGAAGCAGACGACGTCTTACAATTGGGAGTGTAAATGGCAAGAAAAATGTTCCCCAGCAGCCAAACTACACTAAATGCAACTCATCAAAGATTCCAGTGGGAGAAGTGGTCCAACGAAGCCGTTCCGCGTGGCTGCCCTTGTTTTAATTGATTTCTGAGTTTGCGCCACGCTCGTGCGCAAGGAATGTGCGTGCTGCCACGGGGGGGGGGGGGGGGGGGTTCACAATCACGGCGACGCAAGGGAGGTGCACATACGAGGAACTTAAAGCGTAACATTTTCACACGTTTAAACTTTGCACTCGCCTGATAATCATATTCATGATGTGCTGGCGCGTTGTTGTCTGTGGCTTGTCCTTGAACAGTTGCTGCGCGCGTGTTTTTTGCACGCTTTCGTGATCTCTTGGATTATTAAACGCATTATTTGGCGACACTGCTGTTGTGCTGGCAGCGGTGCACACGCACAATTAACCATCGTTCTATTTTTTTTACTGCTTGTTTTTTTTGTAACTTTCTCACCCCGTGCCCCTACTTGGACAACTGTGAAAACGAGCTTCATAGCTCATCGGATTCCTCCCGCATGAACATTCTGATTCTGCATTATGGGATCTCCTTTGCCAGTACCAAAATATGATAATAGGGTTTTCCCCTTTTTTCTGGCAACAAAACAGGTGTTTGGTGTTTTCACATCTTAACACCTGTTTTGTGGCCAGAAAAAAAGGGAAAAACCTATTATCAATCTGATTCGGATCAGCTCAACACATTGGTCAAGAACTTTGGCCTTAATAGGAACACATAATAGGCGACGTTTCGGGCAATGGCCCTTGTTCATAACATATTTGTGTGCTTTGAAGACATTTCGGCCGATGTGATGTTAAAACACTTGCCAATGGCACTGCCCTCTGCAGTACCCACTTGACAGGGTGGTCTCGTGACCCCCTCCGGCCCCCAATTAATTGACCCGAATTTTTTTTCTTTGTATAATTATTCATATTCTTTGGGTCTTTCAGTAAAGCCACGTAGATAGAAAAAGAATCAAAAAAATATCACGACGTTTCGATCGCAACACAAGCAATCGTCATATTTTTTTCACCTGAAGACGATTACTTGTGTTGCGATCGAAACATCGTAATATTTTTATTGTTTTTCTATCTACGTGGCTTTACCGAAAGACCCAAAGAATATGAATTCCTGCAGTCACGAAAGCTTTGTGAAGATTTGACTTTGTGCCAATTGCGTACACATCTGCCGTACAACACTGCCACCTCTTGGCTCAACACTGTCATGACACTTTTGAATGTTGAGTTTAAAATCTTATTCAGAATCAGAATTATTTCTAACTGGAGGAATCCGATGAGCTATGCAGCTCATCTTCACAGATGTTCACTATTTTTCACAGATGTCCAGTAGTTTCGCAAATGTCGAGTAGATGTCCTATCCGAGATGTCTTATTTGATTTATTACAGTTACAGGGATGATCTGGTTTTAGCTCGCTTCCCAGCTATATGTTGCACGGGAGATCCGTGGGAACGTGAGCACAGCGCCAGCAGCAACACAAACAAAAGGCGACGAAAAAAACGATAAACAGTCCCCAAGTCCAGTACAAGGTCCGAAGGAACATTGCACAATACTAACAAACGGCGAACAATTCTCACGTGGCTTTGACTTCCGCTTTAACAGCAAAGACATTCACACTTCAGAGTGGGCCGATTCGCCCCCCCCCCCCCACAGCTTTGGCGATTCCAAGAATTATCACGATTCACGGTCGTGATTTTGTTCCAAGAACCGGTTTCACTGTTTTTTTTTTTACAGAGGCAGGAACGAAAATGTGTGTATGTTGAACTTCTTTCGCACCGTACTTGGCCAACCGTGCTAATCTGAGGTGCGGGGGAAGGACAACAAACTAACACACACCAAAGCATTTCTAAATAAATTAGTTTACAATCTAGATCAGGGGTCTGCAACCTTTAAGACATAAAGCGCCACTTGGACCCGTTTCCGAAGGAAAAAATAAACTGGGAGCCGCAAAACCATTGCAACTATTAAAACAAATATAACACTGCATATATTGTTTCTTACCTTATTGCTATATACAGGATCGTGCAGTCAGCTGTCAATCTGAATAAAAAAAGGACTTTTTCACTTAACAATGTAAAATATATTTTTGCAAATTAATAGCTAAATTACCTGGTTAATGGGATTTTTGCTCCTGAACCTCAGTGCACAGTGTCTGCACATCAGGGCTGTAAGACGTCACCTTCATTTTCACACAGGCTTGCAAGCTGTCATCTGTGAGGCGTGATCGACGTTTGTTTTTAATATAGTTCATGTTGGAGAAGACCTGCTCACATACATATGTGGAGCCGAAGATCGACAGGACTCCAAATGCATACTTTTTCATGTTTATATAAGTGTTGGGGATGGCATTCCATGTTTCGAATACAAGTTTGTCCTGTTTGGGAAGGTTTTCAATATCACTCCATTTATGATTCTGAGCCAGAATGGCCTTCTGACGGGCAACATCCTCAAGAGTAGCGGTCAAGCATTTGAACTTGGACACCCATATATCTTTGTCGGCTATATCGGCCAGTTCCATCTCAAGATCAGGTTGACTTACACCTGCAAATGCAGTCATATTCAATAGGGATGGATCGATCGCCAGGGGAGTGACAGGGAAGGATAATGTCGTTTTTTCCTCTCTGAACTCACAGAATCGTTTCCCAAACGAACTTTGCATTGTGGTGATTGCAGACTTGAAATATTCCAAATTTATCGTATCATGACTTTGTTTGAACTCTCTCAAAGAGGGAAAGTGAGACAGTGTACCTCTCTGTAAATCTTTGACAAACACTGTCAACTTGCGCTCGAATGCCAAAACCTCCTCCAGCATGTGCAGGGCTGTGCCTCCTTTCCCCTGAAGGGTTGTATTTAGCGTGTTTAGATGTGCTGTCATGTCTACCATAAAATGTAATTTTTCCAGCCACTCTGGCTGTTCCAGCTCAGCAAAGGTGAGCTCTTTGCTGCCCAGGAAGGTTTTTACTTCTTCCAAACATGTGACAAAGCAACGGCAACGTTATTGCCTGTCACCGGGCGGGCAGTGTGGAGCTGAGCGGCGACCTGTCAGCAGCGGCAACGCCAGAGCAGGTGTCACAGTGCGCCTCCTCCCCTCGCTAGCATCCGCCCCGGAGCCGCGGTCAAGGTTCAAAAGAGCCGCATGCGGCTCCGGAGCCGCAGGTTGCCGACCCCTGATCTAGATGATTTAAAAGTGCACGGCTCCAATGGGCCTCGTAATATCTGAAGGAAGAGCGTTCCAGACGGCCGCAGAAGCGCACCTGAAAGCGCTCAATGGCTTTCAGCGAAAAGCCGTTGCGAGGATGAAAAAATCTCGCCACCCCTCCACTCCATCCCGTCCCTCCCCTACCCTTTCGTGACCCCTAAGTACCCTCCATAGCGGTCACTCATTGCTCGACACTTGCACGCCCCTTACCATCTAAATCATTCTGTCACCATTCGTTCTATGTAAAGCACCTTGAGCGTGAGCGTTCTATAAATATAAAATTAGATCACGTGATATATTTTCATCTGGAAACAATAGAATTGCAGTTTAACACGTAGCAGGCTTTCGCGACCAAAAGTATTCATAATAAAGGTTTTTGGGTTAGATCGCGTAAGTACAAATGTGTCGTAACCCTCCACCACCCGACACAGCCAGGAAGGTTTGTCACCTAAACAACGCGCCAATTAGTTACGACTTCAGCTCACCGGTGTGCTGGCGAGTAAATCCACAACACTTTACAAGCATCGCTGGCTGCGTCGGGTGGTGGAGGGTTACGGACACATTTATACTTACACGCTCTAACCGAAACACCTTTATTTATTAATAGAATTGCAAACCAACAATCGCCGTTGGTCGGTCGCGCGCGCGCGTGGCACCGCAGTTGTGTTGGGCGAGTAAATCCACAACGTTTACAAGCCTCGCTGGCTGGTGTCGGGTGGTGGAGGGTTACGGACACATTTATACGTACACAGGAGTCGCCGAGTGCAGGCTGCCCCGCGAGCAGCACCCCCGTGGGACGGACGGCGCGAGGAGCTCCCTGCGTTTCGCCTACGACGGCTCAAGAGACTCGTGCACGCTCGTGTGGGTCGCGGCGAAGGCGACGTTGACGACGTTGACCACCGCCTCCGCTCCGCCGCGGGACAACGCGTCTCTCTTCACGTCGGACCGCGCGTGCATGCGCAGCTGCTCGCGCAAGGGCTCCGTTCTCTACCCGACGGGAGGTGAGGACCCCGGGGGTCAGTGCCCGATCGTATTATTGGAGGAGCAAAAAGTCGCTAAGTATGTTGCTACGGGCCCCGCACTTTCAAGGGGCCGCCGCGCTCAATGCTTTCAAGCTATCAATTCCGGTTCAGTGATTCTGCACTTGCTCTATTACTATAGTACTATACTGCCTTCAACTTTTACGAAAGAGTGGGTGTTTAAGGTTCGCGATTGATCGTATTACCTGGCTGTATGTCAAATGAAAAAAAAAATTACTATGCAAGTAATTTTTTTTATATTTAAGTGTTTTTTTATTTATTTAGCGCCCCTTTATAACAAATGCTGCAGGCCCCGCACTAGCTTAATTGGGCACTGCCCGTGGGTGGTGGTTGGCCTGCCCGAACGCCTGATCCGGCACCCGATCCTGGTGTCCGTGTCGCGTGTGGCCTGCCCTGCCGGGTGGAAGAGTCTTGCGTGTGTTGAGCCAATCCTGCTGAGGGTATACACTCCCAGAAGGCCGTGCGGCTCATGGGATGTGTTCAACAACTTTTTTAAAGCGTAGGAGACGTGTGTGAAGGAGGCGTATTATCTCCCTATTTATGTTGTTGCTTGTACGCTGTTGTCTCCATCTCTATTCTCGCCACACGTGATGTTATTGTACGATATATGTTTTAAGTTTTGCTGGCTGCGCGGCTAGAGGAATGGATGGATGGACGGCCACGTCCAACGCACGTGCGGGCTTGCTCGTCTCACGAACAAATATTGCTCCTTAGTCTTGTACCGCCGCTGGGTAGACGAGAAGGACTGACTCCGAGTGCCCATAGTTCCTACTGCGCCGTTGCTTCATGGGTCAATTCTGGAGGCACGTTAAGGTGCACACGCTAAAGGTGCAGCCCTGCAATTTCTCACTCGCGCCACTGCTCAGCTGGAGGGAGCTCTAAAGAGCCCTTCTAGATGGTATTTTGGCCTACGGGGCCGTCCATAAATGACGTCACGCACCTAGCGGGGGGGGGGGGGGGGGGTCAGACATTTGTGACGATGTGTGACGAAGTGGGGGGGGGGGGTTGGAGAAATGTGACGTCACATCAAAATGCGCAACTTTAAATAAATATAGAATTGTTATAACAACACTATCTAACTCAGGTTACTGGGGATCAGCGGACAGAGAGCTCACCACCGCATAACTGGTTTTGATTGCTAAGAACCATCACGGTTAGGCGTATAATGTGAAGTGTTCTATCACTCCTCGTGCACATTTTGTACCAAATTAGTCTTTTCTTCGTGTCGAACATTTGTAAAGAGGAGATTTGTGACGTAAAGGGACAGGAGTTGAGTCTGGTAAAGAGGGTGCAGGGCCATTTAGTGTCTTATGAGTAGAAAACAAACAGGGCGTTAAAATATACGCACTTGAAACAGAACTGACAGCCAATATAATGAGCCCAGAATTGGAAGAGTGTGGACGGATTTCTGAGATTTCATAAAAGCTCTGACAAGCAGTGGCACTCGGTGCAGTGTATCACCAGGGATACAATGCCCCCTCACATATTGCAGTAGGAGAGGACCGGCGTTGCCGGCAGTCAGCTCGAGATGAACTGCAGAGTTGAAACTTTTTTTGGCATCAGAAATTTCGACTGGAGATATGAGTATTGGCAGTATTTTTTTTTTCTTTGATCGGAAGGTTGGCGGTGGCGGGGGTGGGAAGCGGAGACCTCGGTCACGGAGATATGGACCTGAAGGAGAAGGCGTGGGATGAAAAAAAATAACTCCACGGCTTTACTAACTTCTATTTTTGTTCGTACGACAACGGTAGTCGATGACGAAAACTTTGAGAAAGTTTCAGGTTGTGAAGTTTCATGTCTGGAGCCCGGTATAATTGCATTTTTCTCTTCTTCTGAGTTTAACTCGTCCGCAAGTTTGAAATCTGTGTTGCTGACAAAAATAGACTTCACAATGAAGTTCTAGTGTGCCTCAATTGCACTCCAGTGGTATCACTGCATTGGCATTGCATTGCAACGTATGGTTAATGATTTCACAGTGATGTCACTAGACAACTATGATTTACCTGAGACGTCTGCAAGTTGCAAGGTGGGTGTCCCGTTTACCGCTGAATCTCGGAACGCACAAGCGGTTCACGCAAATTTTATTTAGAGAGGCGTAGCACCGATGTTTTAAAGACATTATACTCACCGCAGAGAACCGTAGCGACACGACCGCACTCTATGATAGCTAGCAGCAAACTGCCGCACTGCCACCCGCATGGCATTGTGGGAGCCTCGGTACCGATCAAGTTATTTTAGTTTTTCTTCTGATTCCGTTTCGATGACGTCATCGGAATGCAATGGGAGGAAAAACTGCTGACGTGCGGGTACGTCATCGGAACGGGATGGCTTCGTAGGCGCTCGCTAACAGTGCGTCGTCTCTCTGTGTGTGCATAGCCGAGGTGTGCTTGCTGCCCAAGGACACGGGTTCCTGCAGGGCCCACTTCCGCCTGTGGTTCTTCAACGTGGAGCGGCGGCGCTGCGAGAACTTCACCTACGGTGGCTGCCGGGGCAACGGCAATCGATTCGTCGAGCAGAAGACGTGCGCCAACGTCTGCCAGCACCTCGTCGACCCTGAGATCCAAGGTTGTGCACGCGCGCCGGCCCGCCTCTTCGCTCGCTCCTACGGCAGCGGCGATGGCTGCGATGCGGAGACTCGGCTCTCTTTTTCCTGCGGGCACAACAGAGCCGCGCGCCAGGGCCAGTGCCGAGCCAACCCGGCGTGGCGCGCCACTGGCAGGTGCCATGGTTCGTTTTATTTTCCTCCACTGCCGAAGCCGAGCTGAGCCGTACCGAGCCGCTGACGTCACCCACAAAATGTGAACGTTTCCAAACGTCTGTAGATGATGCGGTGTGTCAGTAGGCGACCGATGTCACGCGCAACAAACGCATCCATCGCCGGGCCCATAGCTCTGCTTGGTCCCGGGCCACGTTCACATATCTCGTGAGGCCAGCGTGGGGTGGTTATGTTTTGGCTCGGCATGGCATATCGGCAGTGGAAAATCACCCGTGCCAGAAGGGCCCTGCACTGGCTCGGCTTGGATGTGCCAATGGAAAAGGGCCGACGGGCCACCCTGGGGCTTTGTTGTCATTGGAGGTCAATGCAGTAAAATCTGCCGTTGTACTGTACCATGCTCCAATGTATTGCGCCCAGCCTGAACCCGAACGAACGCCAAATAACGGGACAATCCTGATATAGAGTTTTAAGACTCTCCGTGGCTTTCATTAATGAAAAAAAAAATTATCACTGCTCTTCAACCGCGTGTGGCGTTTGTTGTTCACAGACAGAGCTGTTGGAGATCGTGATGACCATTTCAGAGAAGGTAAGGGAACAACACCGACCCGAAAGCCGTCCCAATTTTCAGCACGCATTTGCCGCATCGGTTTCGTCAGCTCCTCAATTTTGCAAAGCACCATCAGAGCCTATGGAGGTGGCTCGGTGACTCAGGAATCCTGGCACTGGGCCAGCGCCACTGAGACTCGTGAGTTGGAACACGACCAAACAACCATCACTCGTTCAGAATCAGAATATTACTGGTAAGAACCTCCTGGTTACACCAGCCCACAGGGGATTATTGTGTCCGTCCGTCGTGCAGGGAGGGGCTGGGTGGGGAGGGAGGGGCTGGGTGGGGAGGGTGGTGAGGGGCTGGGTGGGGAGGGTGGTGCTGGGTGGGGAGGGGAGGGTGGGGAGGGGCTGGGTGGGGAGGGTGGGTAGGGCTGGGTGGGAGGGGTGGGGCTGGGTGGGGAGGGGCTGGTCACCCCGTGGTGCTCTTATAAAACTCAATGTTTAACCTACTCACGCCGGCTTTTGCCCGCCCTCACAGTCGGGCATATTTGTGGAATACACCACGCCGCCGTTGACCCTGGCCATTGACCGAGCAACCCAACGTTCCTACCAGCTCCCTCCGCAGGAATGTGTTTATTTATACTGGAAGAATCCGAAGAGCTATGAAGCTCTTTTTCACAGATGTCCAGTAGGGGCTCGTCAGAACGTTACAGCAACAAACAATTTGAAAAAAAAAACACGATAGAAGTGCAAAGTATAGGAAAGGTAAAAAAATCACTTTTTTTAAATATATAGATAGAACTAAACTATTCGTATCTTGCCAGGTAAGGCCCACTGAACTATCAGCTTCTTTTTCAGAACCGACCTGAGCACAAATGACAGCTCAGCGAAGTGGCTTATCACGTGGAAATTTCGAGCAGCTAAATCATGTAAACGCACGTCTATTCTAAATGCCGGGGGAAACACCGGAGGACGCGGAGAAAAAATAATCCACGAGACCACAGGGAGAACACGAAAACTCCAAATATACAGCAGCAGGTGTCAGGGTCGTGATCGAACCCACGACCTCCTGTATACTCGGCGAGGGAGTTAACATCCCCTAGCCACCGTGGCGTCACTTCGTCAAACCCAAGCCCACGCTGACTTTTTTCTCGCCACCGTTCAACCCCTAGCCTTACTTTTAACCCGAACCTTCGATCGTATCACTAACCATAACCCTATCACCGTATCACGAGCTCTCACATTATCTTTAACATCCACCACGAAGCAGACGGCGCGCAGTTCATCGCGCCGCATTAACCAGGGCGTCCGCTGGGTTGGAACCGCGAACCGCCTCGTCACCACCGCTTGTCCTTCCGGCCCAGGTGCGGTAGCTGCGGCCGTGTTCGGAGCTCTGTTTGGCGTCACCGTCACCGTCATCTTGGTCGTGTTTGCCATAAAAAGGTGAGGTCCCCCCCCCCCCTCAACGTCTCCTACAGATGGAAATAATTTTTTAATGATGCTGGATGCAATTACCAGCGAAACGTCGTACTCAAAAATTGTAAATGTTGTGGTTTCACACTTCAACACACCGGTGGGCTAAAGCAGTGAACTATTTGTCTTTGATCAACGCGACACTTTTTTACTGATTGGCCGTGTCGGGTGGTGGAGGGTTACGACACATTTATAAATAACGTGATCTAAACCCAAAAACGTTGATTATGAAATTTTTTATATTTTTTTATTTTACGAGACAAGGCCCACTTAGCTGTTTCGCTCTTTTTCAGACGCGACCTGGCTATCACAACTGATAGCTACACGAAGTGGCTTATCATCGTGTGGAAATGGAAATGCAGTCCAATACTCTAAACGTGTGATGTTGATTCTAAATGTTGGGGGGGGGGGGGGCCAGAGGACCCGAAGAACAATCCACGCACCCATAAGGAGGACACGCGAACTCCAAATATACAACAGGATCGGGATCGGGATCGAACCCACGACCTCCTGTATACCAGGCGAGGTAGTTAACATCTCCTAGCCACCGTGATGATGATGATGATGAGAGAGATACGAAAACTCCAAATATACGGCAGGCGTCATGGTCGGGATCGAACCCACGACCTCCTGTATACCAGGCGAGGTAGTTAACATCTCCTAGCCACCGTGATGATGATGAGAGAGAGATACGAAAACTCCAAATATACGGCAGGCGTCATGGTCGGGATCGAACCCATGACCTCCTGTATACCAGGCGAGGTAGTCAACATATCCTAGCCACCGTGGCACCCTAGCACCTAGCCTCGCCACGGCCGGGTTTTAGCCGAACAGAATGACACATTGCCCTTCTGACATCCCTCGGCGTCTGTCTGGAACAAAACTGACACCAGCGCCAGCTAAAGAACAAAAAGTGCACTCGTACGAGCGAAGGAGTTGAGAGCGAGGGAGAAAGAGAGAGGAGTGATATTGCTGGCGCTGATGGTATCGTTCTTTTAATATTGGAGTTGGGCGCACGTATCGTGATGCGTGCGAGCGTGTGACCTATTTCAATTGCCGACCATGGCTACCAACTCCGCCTTAAGTGAGCACCCGGTGCGGTGCGTACACATCGCTACTGGGGATACAAAAGGGGCTGGAAGTGGCGTTTGCCACCCACCCTCTCGTATGCCTTGCCGACCTCACTGCACTTGCTTCTACAGCCTATATATGTATATATGTTGAAGTTCTTGCACACGGTGCGTAGCCAACCGTGCTACACAGAGGATCTTTGTCTTTGCGTGTCTGCGGTTGGAGGATTTGCAAGTAATGGAATTGATTGTGTTTTGCTGTGTTATTTTCAGAAAACGTAACACCAAAACCAAGGTGTACTCAAGCCCTCACGACTATGGACTCAAGGAGGAATCGTTTTAAAGATGAAACAATATACACGAATTGTATTCCTAAAATGACGTACATGATGTATGGGGTTATATCGAGTGATTGTCGCTGTAATCGCAACGGATCGATGGGTTGCTAAACTGCACTTGAGGAAGTTGGCATGAAAATTGTCCCCGAGGTGTTGAATAAGCGTTAAAACATGGAACGTGCGCAGTCAGTTTCGAGCCGGGAAGATGAATCGATTAAGCTCATTCATCGACGAATGATTAAAACCGACTGCTTTATTTGCGGTGGATTACCCGGGATATTTTGTACATGACGGCCACCCAGACTTCCTGCCTGCCGAAGGCTGGAAACCCCAGTCAAGCCACGGTCAGCGTGACATGGCCAGTGATGCCGATACGGTCACTAAGCCACGCCCGTCCCATCACCTCCCATTCCGGGAACATGCGTGGGAACAGAGGTGAGACTTTTCTTACGCGAAATATGTTCGTGTGATCAGATTCGCCACTTAATCAAACCGATAATTGGTATAGAGTGTTTTAGACTCTGAGGCTTTCCTGGATTAAGGGCGTCATTATTATGCAGTAATTTAATTCACGTTGTGGGCACAATATTGCCAATGTTCTTCTCTTTATTGTCGCTGTACATTCTACCTATGAATTGTCCCATTAGCTTTGCCAAGGTGGGGCACTTCATCATCATCATCATCAACATTGTCGTCAGCCATGATCAATCCACTGCTGGATGAAGGCTTCTCCTTGTTGTCTCCATCTCTCTCGGTCCTGCAAAGCACAAATCCATCCAGCACCTCCACGCGAGCTGAGTTAAATGCCGAGCAAATGGCACCCGTGTTTTAAAATAACTTTGGTTTTAATCATCAGAAGTCATGGTCAATCCACTGCCGGATGAAGGCCTCGAAGCTGCCGCCATCTCTCCAACAGAAGTGCTCGGGCAACTGAATATCCCAGCCTAAATAATAAATAGCATTCGGGGAAAGATAGCGATGGATTTTCTGAGACAATCTTCATCTTCTGTACAGTGCTGTACTCCATCGATTGTTGAATCTGTTTCAGGCGGTGAATGCAACGTTTAAAATTGCCACGTTCTTTCGTCTCGAACTCTTAAGGGTTTGCCCGTATTTTTCAAAATAACCAATGCAATTGTCATTGTTTTACGTGCAGTCAAATGTTGTCATGAAAGTCAGCAGGGAGACTGATTTTTTTTTACAATAACAAAACGTATTGTGACGTGTGTGTGTGACGTATGTGTGACGTGCATGTGTGACGTGCGCGCGTGTGCCCGCTCTCTCCGTGTAATGATGTAAAACATTTTAAGTCGGTTGAAATCTGAGTCGCAAATTAGATTGTTTTGTTTGTTGCCGCTGGTGGTTCGTAATAAACCGAAGAAGGCGCATCCCTGCAATTGCCTTCACACGCCACGGGACCCCCACCCCCACCACCACCCTCCTCTAAGCGTCGGCCCTGTTGTAATGAAGCATGGCCACAAAATCCGCAGCACTGCTGCTGCAACAGAAACAAACTTGCGCACTTCGCTCCCCAAAGCCTCCCTTCACTGGCTGGGCTATTCGCAAGGCAGACAGCAGAGGTCGGTAGCACCGCACGATACGGAACACCACCTTTGGGGCTCCAACACTCGCGAATAGATGGCGGCCCTGCGATTGAAACTAAAAACTAAAGATTTTTGTTTTTAAATTACCAGGTAAGGCTCTTTGTTTTTCGAGAAGCGACCTGGCCACAAATTATAGCCCATTGAATTGGCTTATCGTCGCGTGGAAATTCAAAGCAACCAAATGCGCTAAACGCACGTTTCTAAACGTGGAGGGGGGAAAACGGAGAATCCGGAGACAAAAATCCACGCGACCACGGGGAGAGATGCAAACTCCAAATATACAGCAGCAGGCGTCAGGGTCGGGATCGAACCCACGATCTCCTTTATACCAGGCGAGGTAGTTAACATCTCCTAGCCACCGTGATGATGATGATGAGAGAGAGACACACAAACTCCAAATATACAGCAGCAGGCGTCAGGGTTGGGGATCGAACCCACGACCATCCTGTAGATCAGCCGAGGTAGTTAACATCTCTTAGCCACCGTGATGATGATGAGTGAGACACAAACTCCAAATATACAGCAGGCGTTCAGGGTTAGGAATCGAACCCACAACCTCCTGTATACCAGGCGAGGTAGTTGACATCTAGCCACTGTGATGATGAGAGAGACACACAAACTCCAAATATACAGCAGGCGTCAGGGTCGGGATCGAACCCACGACCATCCTGTAGATAAGCCGAGGTAGTTAACATCTCCTAGCCACCGTGATGATGAGTGAGACACAAACTCCAAATATACAGCAGGCGTTCAGTGTTAGGAATCGAACCCACAACCTCCTGTATACCAGGCGAGGTAGTTGACATATCCTAGCCACCGTGGTGATGAGAGAGACACACAAACTCCAAATATACAGCAGCAGGCGTCAGGGTCGGGATCGAACCCACGACCATCCTGTATACCAGGCGAGGTAGTTAACATCTCGCCACTGCGGCGCCCTAGGAGCTCAATGCCGATGTCTGCTGGCCGCGAGAGGGGGCTTTAGGAGCGAGAGAGTTCGCGTAGTTTTTGCTGCCTGTGAAAAATCGCACATTGACGTTGAACTGTCGATACACGGGTAAAGAAGACAGTTACAAATCACATTGGCAAATGCAGTTGTACCCAGCACTAATCGTCTGTCTGTGTTGTCATATAAACTCGGGCAGTGGTGGAGTGCGAGGTGAGTGTCTGACGACGGTCAGGTGTGCGCCACGTGTCACATCACACCGTCCGCATAAATGACTCGTACAATCACAAATGCCTGAACACATTGTACAATTCAAAACTATTTGGATCAAATATTTGTGTCATCGGACTGAGGTCACTTAAACGTCAGACAATGTAGTTTAACTATTAAATTATGTCTCGTTTCTTACTTAGCCCGGGATCTCAGTGGGCTGGCTTGGCTACTTTAACACGTCAATTATGACCCCCCCCCCTTCCACTCTACAATCCACACAGCCACCTCTGAGAATAAATGATGCTCTCCTTGGGGGCATGGGAGAAATTACACCCAGGCTAAGTGAGAGCCACGGAATTTGCCCGGGCGCTGATTAAGTGTTCAGCGGAAGCACAGAATTACATGCGGACCGGTACATTCGCTGATCGTGGGGCGGGTAACTTAATTAGAATGCAAGCGGAACCTCTACGCGCACAGAAACAGCTCAATCAAAGGTAGATGTTGGCTTCGAAATCATGGATATAACCCTGGCTCTCGCGCACGATCCACTTAATAAAGTGGGAGGCAGGCGAATGTTTACCCTCGTATGTTTGCCGATCTCCCCGGCTCGAATACATTAACTAAATAACAATCATTATCAGCTGTCTAGATGAGGTAGGCGGAGATGCTCAAGGTGGACAGGTGGTTGTGTGAATTTCATTGGGAGCACAGTCGACGAAAGACACGTTTGTCGCGAAGGCCTCCCTCCATCACCTCCAAATACAGTAAAACCTTGGATTGCGAGTAACTTGCTCTGCGAGTGTTTTGCAAGACGAGCAATTTTTTTAAATAAATATTAATTTAATAAACGAGCGAGGTCTTGCAATACGAGTAGTACGTGTATACGCTGTGTCTGCCGCGCGTCACGTGATCACAACTGATATACGAGTGCTTTGATATACGAGTGCTTTGGATTACAAACACGTTTCCGGAACGAATTATGCTCGCAATCCAAGGTTGTACTGTACACGTTTGTTCGTGCGATTCGGGAGGTTGCTTTGGTCAACGTGGGACACGCAGACCCGGTTGGGATACAATCACTTTGCGAGCCGATGCGAGCCGCAATCGGGAGTCGTAACTCTGGTGGGCTCAGATGGGCCGGGTTCATAGCGCAATGCGAGGACCACCGTTACCCAACGCTCGAGACTTTCACCACACCGTTGTTTGTTTTACGGAATTAGTATTCGTGAAAAAACAAATCGACTGATGGCATTTTTGAGTCACAGGGACGATGTGAAATCAACAAGAGGCCAGATCGGCTCGGAACTTTTTGACCTCTCCTTGCTGCACGCTTGTCACCTGTACGTAGCAGACCCCCCCCCCCCCCCCACAAACACGGGACTGCTCTTTTACCCCCCCCCCCCCCCTCATGTATGGACGGCCCCAAAATCGCATTCGTGGTGACGGGGGGGAGGCATGAATTGAATGTGTGAACGTTCCACCATTGTTGTCACGTCATTATTATCACGAAGGACAACATGACGTGGTGTTCAGACCGTCACTGCGACACGGTCAGAGATCGAACTCGTTGGTCGTAACGTGGCGTTATGGTGAGACCTCGCAAACTTAATTGGTGACCTCAACTATAATTGGGCACATATTCTTGGTTCTTTCGTAAAGTCACGTAGAAGGGAAACAATAAAATAATAAAAATACAAAACAATAAAATTCTCACGACGTTTCGACTGCAACACAAGCTATCATCATCAGGTGTTGATGATCATGATTATTAACACACGCAATTATCATCAGGTGTTGATGATTGCTTGTGTTGCAGTCGAAACGTCGTGAGAATTTTATTGTTTTCTATTTTTATTATTTTATTGTTTCCCTTCTACGTGACTTTACCGAAAGAACCAAGAATATGAATCCCTGCAGTCACGAAAGCTTTAAATCAAAATTTAATGGGGCACGTTGCCATCGAGGCCACAGGTTCAATGCCAATTGCAGAATGTGGCATTTGGAAATCCGCCAGAGCGTGCCACCTACCAACGAATGGGAGACAGAGACTCTGTTTGAGTTGATTCGAAATTGATGTGTTTACGTTCCAAACGTGTTCAATATTCTTCTTGGTTCTTTCGGTAAAGTCACGTAGAAGGGAAATAATAAAATAAAATAATAAAATAATGAAATATTTCTCACGACGTTTCGGCCACAACGCAAGCAGCCGTCCTCAGGTGAAGACCAGACGCTGTCTTCCCGACAGACCTGGTCTTCACCTGAGGACGGCTGCTTGCGTTGTGGCCGAAACGTCGTGAGAATTTTATTTTTATTTTATTATTTCCCTTCTACGTGACTTTACCGAAAAACCAAGAAGATGAATCCCTGCAGTCACGTGTTCAATATTTTTTGATTGCTCGCCCACTTACCGGTGCGCTGAAGCAATTATAAACGTGCACGTTTGCTTTGCCTGACGGCTTCGTTTTTTCTTGGCTGCTTCGGGTGGAGGAGGGCGCTTTCGACACACATTGGCATTGCACGCGCGTGTTCTCACTCGTAAAATCAATTGCGAATCATGAGATTGAATCGCGTCGAGTCCCGTCATTGTGGAGAGGAGATCATTGTGTGTCGGTGTCTGGGACCACAACAGCTGAGTTGCCCAGGGGTCGGAGATAACTGAGCCTGGGTTCCAATGTTGGGTTTCAGGCTCCCGTGTTTACGTTTGATTCCCAAGTGTAGTGCGTTGATGATGGATTCAACCCGCTCACCAATAACTGCAAAGACAAAGATCCCCCGTATGGCCTTAATATATTATTGGGGCAAGTGCTGCTATTGAGTACATTTGAAGTCCAGAACGGCACACGAGGGGGTGGGTCGTTAGCACCACACCCGTCCGCCTTTGTCTCCCTATTAGCGATGTTTACACATCACACCAGGTACTCACTTGAGGCTGAGTCGACCTAGGGGAGGCCCAGGACCGGTTGAGATAATCGTCACTGGTGTTGGCCGGGTTCGGAGCGATATGCGCTAACCGCTATGCTCGCGTTCCCCACGTCAATAACCACACACATATACACAAAACGCATTGTTTTAAATTCGATTTTGACTTAATTGGGTGAATTTACAGAAATGAAATACACGTATCAGTTTGGGCATACGCATGACTGCAAGATATGACTGATTGCCTCTCCATATAAAACCTAGACATGCCTTCTGCTTCTCGACAGCGTCTTGAGATTTGGAGTTTGCATATATCTCTCTCCCCGTAGTCGCGCGGATTTTTCTTATTATTCCCTCGACTTTTAGAATCAACATTGCGCGTTTCGAGTATTTGACTGCTCCTATAAATTGTCCACGCGATGAGAAGTCCACACTTCGTCGAGCTCTCATTTGTGATTTGCCAGGAGCGTTACCTGGTAAAGATTTTAAACAAAAAAGAGTAGATGCGGTGGTATTTGAACGCTGTGTAAATCCGCGCTGTGGTGTTGCGTTTGCAATCAATATTAATGCGGCGTTTTGCCAGCGGTCCGGAGCCTTAGCCCGATGGGAGATGGACACGGAGCCATTCACAACAGCGCGCACTCTCCCGAGTTTGTAAAGTCGATACCACTTTTCAATTACTGAAAATACAGCGGCGCACAATCAAACGAGGCTCACAAACAACGTTTATTATTTTTATTTTATTTTTTTAAGCGGGCGGACGTCCGTGACTTCCTTTGACAAGGACGTCTTTTGGGATCGATTTGTTTCTGCAACAATTATCACGGTCTTGTAATTGCCTTTGTAATCAATCATCTATTCATCATCACCGTGGGCTTGACAATGTGTTTCAGCAGAAAAGCAAATGTGTGATTATTTTGCTGCGATAGAAATGTTTAAGACGTAGTAAGCCACTTCGTTGAGTTATCATGTGTGGCCAGATTGCTTCTGATGAAAAAAAAAGCAAATGGCTCAGTGGGCTTTACCTGGTAAGATACAAACTAATTTAGTTTTTTTTGTATTCTCTATTT
The DNA here is from genome assembly GCF_965212315.1 of Lampetra planeri. Classification (NCBI taxonomy): domain Eukaryota; kingdom Metazoa; phylum Chordata; class Hyperoartia; order Petromyzontiformes; family Petromyzontidae; genus Lampetra; species Lampetra planeri. Next base: position 5,114,634 of record NC_136159.1, read on the forward strand.
TTTATATGATGTGTTTACCGATAATACAGTTTGTTTTGGGTTAGATCTCGTAAATTTATAAATGTGTCGTTAAACCCGCCACCACCCGCCACAGCCAACTAGTAAGGGTTGTCACGTAAACAGAACGTGGCCAATACGGTGCGAAAGAAGTTCAACAAACATAGAGACCAATAGACTCACACAGAACCCCGTAAACTCATCACACAGAGACCCATAGACTCACACAACGCATCGCGCTCTTTTAGATGCGCTTCGGCGGCCGTCTGGAACGCTCTTCCTTCCGATATTAGGAAACCACCGAAAGTATGCACTTTTAAAGCATCTAGATTGAAAACGTATTTCTTGAAAAACTGTTTTTTATGTTTAGTTTGTTGTCCTTCCCCAACACCTCCGATAAGCACAGTTTGGCTACATATGGTGCAAACGAGATTCAACGTACATTTTCGCGTACAGGGGAATTCACGATGGACAAATGCGAATCGTCATTCTAGGGGTTTTAACATTTGTTTAAAGCGTGTTTAACATTGACAGCGACCCCCCCTCCCCCCTGAGATTCCGTACGGCCCCACTGATGCAGGCCAACAACAGGGCCACACCCTGACAGCGCATCGCGTGACCCTCTCTGAGTCAACTCAAATCTCAGGTGAATTGGCCGATCCAACTGTTGCATGACGTCATTTCAATAGACAACCAACTACGATGTTGCAGTCGGATATTTCAACCCCAGCTCATTGCTGCTTGGGTAAATACTAATCACAGCAAATGCCTTATTCAATCAAATATTGATTCAGAATCTTTATCCAGACTGGAGGGATCCGATGCGCTACGATGCTGTTTTTTAATCAGATGTCCAGTTAGTGAAAGATGTGTTCCTGGTTGGTGCTTGGATGGGTAACCACCAGGGCCTGCCTGCCAGGTGCTGTGGGCATGGTTCGAGCACTGCGGCCCTCAGGTTGATTCCAGGCCACAGCTAACATCGATGGTGAGTAACATCTCGATCAGTTCTGCAAGCCGCAATCCCCCAAGAAGCCTTTCATAAACCTCCACCGACCCATGCCTGGCAGGGCGTGCTTTAGAGGCCTCCACACGTATCGAGGCGAATTGACAAAGGGCTGGGAACATCCGAATTGTGTTTTTTTTATTCAACTAAAAAGAAGGAAACCTTGCGAGGTGAAAACTCGTTTGTGCTATGGCTCTGGCAGCATCGTTTAATACCATGTGTAGGCTTGACGATGCGTGCATTGGAAGCCCTTCCCATTGATAACCTTTTTCTTCCTTTTGTTGTTTACCCAAGGCATCGTCTTCTCTACCCTCCCTCCCTCTCGGCTTGCCCACTCTGTTCTATAACTCGAAACTTCCCCCCTACCGCCTCTGAAAATCTCACAAACCCCACTTTGTACATTCAATACTTTCATCATAGAATTGATATTTTCACTCTGATATGTTTAAATCCCTTGTTACGACCCCAAAGGAATGTACCTCTGGGCGATAAGAGTTGCAATCAATGCAAAGTGAATGTTTTTTTTTCAATTGAAAATTTTGTAACAATGTGTGCATGGTTTTAATGTGTTGTCATTTAGCTCCTGGCACATTTGTTATTCCACTGAACTCCTGTATCGATGTGCGGGTTACTGAGTATTAAGAACACGATCTCCTTTTTAGCCAAATAGATGATATCAATGAAAACAAAAACGTCAAGTAAAACCCACTGAGCTATTAGCTCTTTATCAAATGCGACCTGGCCATACCTGATAACTCATCGAAGTGACTGATATCGTCGCACGGGGGAATTTCTAAATTGCAGCCAAATCGTCTAAACGCGCGTTGATTTTAAACGTAGAGGGCAAAACCCCAGAGAGACCCGGAGAAAAATCCATGCGAGCACCACGGAGAGAGAGAGAGAAAGAGAGCACGCAGACTCCAAATGTACAATAACAGACATCGCCACGGTCCGGGAACGAACCCACGGGTCTCCTGCATACCAGGCCGTGAGCATGAATTGTGGTGTAGCGGCCATCACCGTGCCCAGTTTCGCCTTAGACAGCCCCAGTGCTGATATTTACACGCAGAATTAGGTACTTATCTACAGCTGAGTCGACCTAGGGGAGGCCCAGGACCGGTTCAAAAGCGGGAATCGAACTCTGCCCTCCGGGGTTCATGGTGCAGCGCGCTAACCACTGAACTACCGCTCCCCCCTACACTACAACAAACAAAGATCCCCCATGTAGCCTTTAACAGACTGTTGGGGCAAGCGCTGTTAGCAAGCACCTATAAAGGCCGGCACGGCAGGCAAGGGGTTGGGTGGCCAGCACCATGCCCGGCCGCCTTTGTCTCCCTCGTGGCGATGTTTACACATCACCTGAGTCGACCTAGGGGAGGCCATGAACCAGTTCAGATATTCGTTACAGGTGTTGACCGTGAGCGAGAATCGAACCCGGGTCTCTGGTGTTCATAGCGCAGCGCGCTCACCGTTGAACCTCAGCTTGACCGCCCCCGCACACAGACGCACAGGCACACTGACAGTCACGCATGCGTACAGACACGCACGGAAGACCACTTTACAAACAGGCGACTTTAAAAACATATCCACAGGGCGCCCATTTTATTTGTACGTGATCGGCAGCTTAGACACGGGTGGCTGGGATCCTGTTTAAAAGAGCAGGGGGGGAAGGCCCCTTTACAATACATTCACCGTGTGTGTGTGTGGGGGGGGGTGTTTTTCTATCTTTCATTAACTCAAGATGCGATTTGAAGAAAACCGCGCTCCTTTGACCACGGCGTATCTCTCACGGCCACCGTAAAACGCAATTTCGATTGCACAGGCGCCGCTCGTTGCAAAACGTCTGTGGACGGTGGAAGAATTCAGTTTGGCGAAATCTGCCCGACCAGCGCCCTATTAACCAGATTCAGAACAAGAGAGAGAGAGAGGGGAGGGGAGATGCAGAGTGTGAGAGTATGTGTGAGAGAGAGAGAGAAAATATGCAACGAAGGAGAAAAAAAAGAGAGAATAGTAATTTCTTGCTCCGGGAACGTCGAAGGTGCCCTTAATTCTCTTGAGTTAGGGACACGAATGAAATCAAGGAGGCAATTATCGCCAACATGACTGCCTTGAATGCAGGTGTTGGCAAGGATACGGCCACGTTTCTGCTGAGCGTGGCATTCGTCAGCTGTGTGCCCGTGCATCACAATTCTTCACGTGGCTGTAGACAATTGCGGTGGCGGCGATGGAGATCCGTGCGACACACGCGAAGCGTTGAATCCGTGCGCAACACTCTCCGCTGCCTTTCCAGGTTGTGCCACCGCGTGTTGTTCGGTGTGACGTCCGACGTTTTGCGCCCCCCCCCCCCCGCCGTGGTAACCTCGGGCAGTAGCGGTGAGGGTTGATGGAGCACAGATAGACGTTGCGGAAAAATATCTTCCGCGTAGGCGTCGAGGAAGTCCTTTTACTCTGCGTGGCGCGCAAGGGGAATGCAGTTCTGCAAATGGACTCATCACCGTCTGTTTCCATCTATACGGGGATACAGCGACGTTTCCACCTCGGGCGCGTGGATTTTCCCCGGGTGCCCCGGTTTCTTCCCGCGTGTAATAATAACGTTAATTGGTTAAAAAGACATCTTTAAAAAAAAAAAAAGCTACGTATGTATGTTGAACTTCTTTTGCACCGTACGTAGCCAAGCACGCGAGTCGAATGTGCGATTAACTTCTTTCGCACCGTACCTCGCCAAATGCAATGGGGCAGGACCCTCCTGAAAAAGCGTCACACGGCTCAGCATGGCTCTGGATGAATTAAGCAGCAGCAGCAGTCTACCTACAGCTAGTAGGTAGACTGCTGCTGCTACTGCTGGTTCCTAGCTCACATTGGGTTCCGCTGCCTTGACGTACTAAGGGCCAGTCCATAAATGACGTCACGCGATTTTGGACGAATTTTGACACCCACCCCCCTTCTCTTCGTCACACGGCGTCACAAAAAGTCAGACCCCCCCTCAAATATGACGTCACAAAGCTCTGCCCCCCCCCCAAATTTTTTTTTTAAATGCTTCAAATCGCTTTAAACTATTTTCATTGTAGCGCGTATTTAATGTGGCGCTGCACTCTGATGTTGTAGGAGAAAACATTTATTAAAAAGTCGATTTCATTAAGTAGAACGTGTTGTTTATGTTTATTTAAAGTTGCGCATTTTGATGTGACGTCACGTTTCTGAAACCCCTCCCCCCCCATCGTCACACATCGTCACAAATGTCTGACCCCCCCCCCTAGGTGCGTGACGTCATTTATGGACGGCCCCTAAGAACCGATAACACCGCCACCAGCATCGGCAGCATCGGCAGCATCAGTAGCAGCTAGCAACGCTGTGTAGTCGAGTGAGAAATTCAGACGCTCCATTCAATTCCTCAATAAGCTCCCAGCACGTGGAACGAAACGTCGGACGTCAAATCAAACAACGCGCGGCACAACTCCAACAACACATACAGCACAATCGCGATCACCTACACAGTTGTGTAAACCACCTGAATACCCCTCCCCACACCCACTAGCAACATGCACGTGACCGTCCGTCCAGTCAGCCAGCCAGCCGGCAAAACTTTGTTGTTGTTGTATAATCTAGCGAAAGTGCCCCGTCAATGAACGACGGTCCTCCTCCAGCCTCCAACGTCCCCACCTGCCGACACCCACCCGCATATCCTCCCCCAGTCGCCCCCACTAACCCTCCATCCCCACGCGATGTTAGTTGAAGGGAGGAGGCGGGGCAGTGCAGTGCCATTTCTTCAACGATGAAAAACAAAGCTCACAGGTGTTTGTTTTTTAATCTTCACAAATGGAAAGTAACAAGTGTCCGCATCATTATGCGGGGGGCACTGGGACCCTTGCTTCGCAATTATCCTACGCCGAAGATGTTCATTAAAGAGGTGCACGTACTTGCACACAGATTTTCCACAAAGAATAACAATCATCAAGGGACACAGCGAAATTGCTAAGACCCTCCACTATTCAAGAAGATCTACCCACTCGTTTAGGCGTAATTGCAATTGCAGGCAGGTGTTATAAATAAATTGCCCCCCCAAAAACGCGCCCGTCGTATTTTAAACGAACAGGTCCCCGGAATAAATATAAAAACTAAACTATTAAAAGTCCTATCGGTGCATGAAATTATTAATGAGCATTTGCAACAGGGCTGGCAGATGGAGGTTATTTCACGCATGGTCAGGCAGTTGCAACAGGCAAGGGAACGAGGATACAATATAGAGAGAGGGAGATGAGAGTCGCTAAGCTAAGACGTCAAGGCTTTCGCCACCCCAACATCACAACAACGCTGTGTCGTAAACCCGCCTCCACCCAACACGGACAATTGACACCGCCGTCACGTGACGACAAAGCGCGGCCAATTGTACGCCGCCTCAAGCAGCACCGCGGGGGGCGGCGTTGGGGAGCTACGTCCAAGTTCAAGTTCATTTATTAGGCATAGCCCTGTGAGCCATTCGGCTCTTGAATCGGGTGCAACCGCAACAAACAAAAACCAAAAACATGAACAAGAAAACTTCTTAAAGTGACTATGCGCAAACAGAAAAATCCAGGAAAAGACAGCAAAAAATTGCAGAAAAAGCACCGTACACCAACACTACACAACGTATTACAACCAATGGGTGCGACGTGTCGCCCATGGTTACAACCAGGGCAGGATTAAGATTGTGTAGGCCCCCTGGGGCTTCAGGCACTGTGAGGGCCCCCAGTAATATTTTCAAAAGTTGAAGAAAATTTTTAATTTATTTTTGCAAGGCTAACAACAAATAAAATTCAGCATTCACGAATGAAATAACTTTTCAATTAATCTCTGGAGGCACTCCAGCTGGGCGGAGGCCCCTGGGCTGCAGCCCCTAAAGCCCTGTGCCTTGATCCGGCCTTGGTTACAACCAGCATCGTCAGGCAGATTGCCAGAATTGGTCGCTTAATAAATCATCAGATGACTCATTAACCCCCATCCCCCACTTTGCGCAAGAGCGCAAAAGTGTGGTCACCACATCTACGCGTCTATATAAGGAACGAAACAGGTGGACTTCTCCACAAATCTGGCTGTCGCCTGATGAAGCTAGTTGTAATTACTGGCGAAACGTCGTACTCAGATTGTAAATCTTGTGGCTTGGCTCTCCAATACACTGGCGTGCTGTACTAGTGACGCATTGGCCACGTTCTGTTTAAGTGACAAACCTTACTAGTTGGCTGTGTCGGGTGGTGGCGGGTTTTAACGACACATATATTTACGCGATCTAACCCAAAAAAAACACTCTTATAGATGGAAAGCCCCCTGCAAAAAAAAAAAACATGGTGCGCAGTTGCTACTGATTGCAAATGTGGCGTTTACTCTGAACGATGACCTCCAGAGGCCAGATGATCTCTGTCCTGCACAAACCGGGCGCGCTCGCCAGATCCGGAAGGCTCTCATGAGCCCCTGGTCACTTGCCGAGATGACCATTGCTCCTACCAAGGTTAGATACCGGGGCCTCAAACCACTACAGACGGTTGCTATCGCCTTGGGGATATGCAGGGACAGGCGTGTCTCCTACCTTCACTATCCGTTGTACATAGACAACAAAATAACCCCCCCCCCCCCCCTTTTCATTCACGATGGAAGGCACAGGGGCTAACTGGCCCAGCCTGAATCTACCGAACGTGCGGCGATTTTAGCTTTGCAGACTGACTCGAGTCGTTATCAACGGGCAGCGATTTCTCCTCTGGTGGCACTGAGGACCGTCCCAGGACCATCGCCATCCCTCATCACTGCACAAGTAAAGCCACCGCGTAACGTGGCTAAACTCCAGCTCTGAGAATTACGAGCATTGTCAGTTTGACGATCATCATAATAATATTGATGCAATTTTGTAACGCGCGCAAATTTGCCAACAGAGCGGCCGCCACTCAGAGGCGCGGAGCCAAGCTCAGAGTCACTCGAAAGTCAGGTCGTAGAGGTGGGTTTTTAAAGTGTCTCTTGAAGGAGACGACGGAGGCGACGCTGCGAATGCGCCGAGGGGATGGCGTTCCAGACCGTGCGGGGGCAGCCACCGAGAAGTGGCGCGTGGCCGTGACCGTCCTGGAACTTGGTGTCGAGAGGAGGTCCGTGAGTCGCACTGCGAAGGCATCTGCCGTGCGCCGTGCTGCAAGTCGTCAATGGTGAAGAGAGGTACGGGGGGCTGGCAGGTTGTGAAGGAGCCGGTGGCAAAGGCAGGCGATGTTGTATGTGACCTTGCTGACAATGGGGAGCCAGTGGAGGGCGCGGAGAGAGGCGAGTGAGTCGAGACAGGGATGAGTGCGGCCAATGACGAAAGCGTGCGAGGTTGTTTTGAAGTCTTTGAAGTGTTTTGAGGTTGCCAGAGGAGGACCGGGCTAGGCGATAGTCGAGGCGAGACCCAACTATGCAACATGCCAATGTGTTGGCAGTTTCAGTGGAGATGGGAGGACGTAGGTGTCCGAGAGCCTTCAGGTGAAAGTTACAGGAACTGATGACTTGATTGGTTTGGCGGTCGAAGGATAAAGTTGAATCAAGGATGACACCGATGTAGCTGAAGTGATTGGTCAACCTGATGCTGTAACCAGCGATTGATATGTGTGTTGGGAGCGCGGATGAGTTGAGACGTTGCCTGGTACCTAACATGATGGCCACTGACTTTGACGGATTAAGGGCAAGGTAGTGTGCGGAGAACCACTGTTGCACGGCAGTGGCGCATTTCGAGAGCCTCTCAAATCCAGACGCATTGGGAGAATTGATGGCAGTGAAGAAAATGGTGTCATCCGCATATGCGTGGTCACGTGATTTCTGTAGCGGGCAGGGAAAGTCCTGTGGATAAGAGGTCACTTGAGATTTCAGAATAAGTTCTGTGATATCTGCTTTCACGGACTGCTCCCTAAGATTGGGAGTGTTCCACCAATGTGCCAGGGTTCCTAAATAGTTATAATTTTTAAGCTCATGATGTATGACGCGGACAACAGGCATGCTCAGATTATATTAGTGGAAAAAGACGAAGAAAATGGAATTATTTGATCGTTTTGTGTGAGGAAACCGGAGTATTGCACCTGCAGAGAAACCCCGACGCGTAATGTGGTGGCTCGAAGTTCCACACGGATGGATTCAATAAATGTCTGGTGCTGACAACTCCTGGCCACCTGGTAGCCCCGTCACGTCACGCGACGTCTCCGAGGCCCAGAATACCCATGCCAGCACGAACTTGACAAAATATATACGATTAAATCCAACACATTATATGGTGATCTTGATGGATTATGCTGTTGGCGAATGTGTTGGGGTTTTCTTTATTTCATTATTATTATTATTAAATCCAGTGCGTGTAATGCAATTTAGTCACGAGCCTGCCAATACGCTGCACACTAATGATATATTTTAGCATTCATAATTTAGCTAAATCGAATTCAATGGGAGTGGGGGGAAACTAAATTACACAAATGTGTTGCATATTCAGCTAGGACGAAGCAGAAGGGACGCCGTTGTTGTTGTTGTTGTGGTTGTTGGTGGTGGTGGTGGTGATGGTTGTACACTCACGGTGCAAAATAAGTGCTCCACATTTCATAACTGACGCGACCTCGTAATACAAACAAAAAAAGTCTACGCCATCTTCTTGGTTCTTTCGGTAAAGTCACGTAAAATGGAAATAATAAAATAATAAAAATAAAACATAATTAAAAAAATGTATGTAAAGTCACGTAGAATGGAAATAATAAAATAATAAAAATAAAACATCATAAAACATTTTATTATGTTTTATTATAAAAATAAAACATAATAAAAACAAATTATGATGTTTTCTTTTTATTATTTTATTATTTCCATTCTACGTGACTTTACCGAAAGAACCAAGAAGATGAATACCTGCAGTCACGAAAGCTTTAAATCGAAAGTCTACGCCAGTTTCGTGTTTCGGAGAAATAACTTTGGAGGGATGGCTACTGTTCAAAACAGCATCTCGCTATACATGGTTATCTTAGAAGACAGTTACAATGATGAGGGGTATTGAGGTGAGGTTGTATATATATAATGTGTTGTACCATGTTTTGCCGCAATCGCCTATAGCCAGGCTGAGGCAATCAATCTACTGAGCGACAGTCCACCGGCTACTGAATGTGGCCGCGTGAGCTGGGGGGTCTCCTATCATGCCACAGCTTCCGGCTGCCACCGTTCGGATCCCTGGTTTGAAATGATGGGTTTCAGCCGCCCATCACAGCGATACGGCGGCATTATTCAATAGCGCTGCCCTCAAGAGAGAGAGAGAGATAAATAAAAACCATATTTAAAAAATATGGATCTCTCCGTCGCAATAAAGAAGTTACAAAATAAATAGACAGTGCGCATCCTTCCTATATCGCGTCCCTCCACGTAAAAAATAAACTATATCGATATAATTGACGCAAATACCATCAGTGGCACTGTCTTCCTGGGAGTGCAGAATATCAGCAGCATTGGATCAACGCAAGCAAATCCCTTATGACATTCGTCTTGTTTTTAAACCAATGCATGTGAACTGCCAGATATTCATAGGCGAAGACTGTCGTCGGTAGATAATGGGGTCTTAGTTTTACATCTACCTGGCATCTCACCGGCATTGGTTCACGTCAGCTCGGCTGGCTCGATGTGAAGGTCGTGATGAGTCGTGACTGACACGTCTCACGGAAGCCGATATCCACCAGGTGATTGACAAAGGGCGGTCCATGAGTTTTATTATTATGACCACGATACAATGGGACCTTTTTTCTAGATTTGAAGCTTTCGTAACTGCAAGGATTCATACTCTTAGTTCTTTCGGTAAATTCACGTGGGTAAAAAATGAAATTAAAATTAATAAAAATAAAATAAAAATCACGACGTTTCGGAGGCAACACAAGTCTCCGTCATCAGGTGAGACCGATGCAGCAAATCTGGCTGTGACGGTCCCACCTGATGACGGAGACTTGTGTTGCCTCCGAAACGTCGTGATTCTTATTTTATTTTTATTTTTATTAATTTTAATTTCATTTTCTACCTACGTGACTTTACCGAAAGAACTAAGAGTATGGGACCCTTTTGGCAGGATCAAAGTATGAAACATGAGAATAGGTGTTCGCCCTTTGTAGTGTAAGCCAATCAGTTTCAAAGACAGTGCATATATTATCAGAGTTTATATCATGGGACGTCTTTTTGCCAATATCAATGCATGGAAAATAATAATAGATTCTACCCTTTCTGGCAATACAAAAGGTGTCAAGTCAAGGAATCAAGTCAACATTAACCACACGTACTTTTTCGTGTAAATGCAAACCAACATGTTCTGGTAATATATGCAATATCTTTAAAACTGATTGGCCTACATCAGAGACAGCTTTATTTATTGCTTTGTCTCACCAGTGTCAGACCAGAGAAGACAAGGCAATATCAGAAGCTATATCATTGGACTTTTTAATCAGAATTTGTTTGCATGTTCAGCACAAGTACGTGTGGTTGATGCAGGTTTCTATTCGGTCTTTGAACATCTTAACACCTGTTTTATTGCCAGAAAGGGTAAAACATAATCTTATTTTCATAATCGTATTACCACATTCACCGCACGCGTGCGTATGCAAAGAAGCGGTAAGAAACGAATGGTTGACATTAACACACGTGGTTGAGTGTTACGAAAAAATATTTTAGAATACTTTTTTTAAAATCACGCTTTAATGAAATGTCCTGTCCGAGCTGCCCCTCCCCCTGCCCCCTTCCCCCATCGCCCCTCCCCTCCTTCCACATCCCCCGCCCCTGGGCGTGGCTCCCCGTGGCTTGCCGTGACGTCAGGGACCACGTGGTGATTTACAGGCAACGTGAGTTGAGCGTGGACAATTAGAGCCGTTAAACAGATTGTTTAAAAATATTTATTTTATTTTTAATGATAGAATATCGTGTTGTCATCAGTATGACACAGCTATACCAAGTTTACAGTCGATACGACATTGGGAAGTGTGTAAAAATTGAGTTGCAAGATTTCTTTTTGGAGGATACAACAGACGAAGTGAGTTAAATAAAAAGCGTGTAAAAAATCAAAATAATTGGGCTTGGGGCAAGACAGGGGGGGGGGGGGTGACGGCCGATGGTCGAGATTGATGATGGTCTAGCAGCCGCAAGAGGGACACGCGCCACATAGGACGTCCGTGGCAGAGATGTTAACTACCTCGCCTGGTATACAGGAAGCCGCGGCTTCCATCCCGACCCTGACCCCTGTATATTTGAAATGTGCATGTCTCTCTCTCCCCACGGTCGCCTGGATTTTTCTCCGGGTCCTCCGGTTTTCCCCTCCACATTAAGAAACATGCTTTTAGGATATGTGGCTGCTTAAAATTTCCACGTGATAAGCCACTTTCATTGAGCTGTCATTTGTGGCCATCATTGCTTCTGAGAAAGAGCTGCATAGCTCAGCGGGCCTTACCTGGTAAAATAAAAAGTAAAATAGTTTTAAATAGGAAGGGTGGCATCAAAACTGCTGGGGATAGTGACATCTTGCGGGAGGCTTTGATGCAGCGGTGATTAATTAGGTCGTAGATTGTGGCCCGCGACGATCGTGATGCGTGGGTGCAAGCGTGCGTGGGGCTTTAAAAGGGAGGGAGAAAAATCAACAGGTGCGCACCATCGCTGTCCGTCGTTCCTTCCTCGCCGAAACTCGAACTTTGAAGATGAATGGACGCGCTCGGTACGCGCTCTCTTTAATGTCCACTTATCGGCGCATTCCGCCCTCATTCTCCGAAGCGACGCTGTGGCCCCCTCCCCCCTCCCCCCGTTTGATGAACCGCCACGTTCCACGAGGCGACGATGCCATTAAGCAATTCGCCATCAATCGCCGCGTCGAAAGGGGACGCGGCGCAATGGCGGCGGCTTCAAAGCCTCGTTGGCTGCACGCGGAGTGCCTCCGAAATTAGGAGGATGGCGAGCGAGTGTGGCGCGCCGCGTTGGCTAGGAGATGTTAACTACCTCGCATGGTATACAGGTTGGTCGCGTGTGTATTTACCAGAGGTGGGACAAAGTCATTGTTATGCAAGTCCAAGTCGAGTCGCAAGTCATCAAATTCATGACTCGAGTCTGACTCGAGTCCAAGTCACATGACTCGAGTCCACATCTCATAGGTGGGACAAAGTCATTGTTATGCAAGTCCAAGTCGAGTCGCAAGTCATCAAATTCATGACTCGAGTCTGACTCGAGTCCAAGTCACATGACTCGAGTCCACACCTCTGGTATTTACTAATCAACGTGCGTTCGGAGTGTTTGGCTGCCATAAATGCATTTCCACGTGATGATAAGCCACTTGGCTGAGCTCTCATTTGTGGCCAGGTCGCTTATGAAAAATAGCTATATCGCTCAGTGGTCCTTACCATGCAAATAACAAAACATATATAATAGTTTATAGGTCGTCGGTTCGATCCCAACCCTGACGCCTGCAAACTATATTTTGAGTTTGCGAGTCTCTTTCTCTCCCCGTGGTCACGTGCATTTCTCTCCGGGTCCTGAGTTTTTTTTTCTTCCGCACAGCATTTAGAATGAATGGCCACTATACATTTCCACAAGATAAGCCAGTTCGCTGAGGCTATCCGTTGTAATAGTCAGGGCTCTTCTGACACGAAAAAAAGAACGCCATATCTCAGTCGGCGCTAACCGGGTGAAAAAAAGGGTTTTAATTTAACTGCTGGCACATTCAGAGGGTGAAAAAAAATCGTGAAGATGCAGCCCCTGAAATTGCTCGCTCCGGCTGCAACGGACGGAGGCCCCTCCGGAGACTCGGCGGAAACTCTGGACAACCCCCCCCCCCCTAAATGCATGCCAAAACAGGTCACCATACTTCAATAAAGATTGCCATATAAATAACGCAAACGGCAATGGATCTATGCATTCATTAATCCCCCCCTCCCCCACTTCTCGCCTCTATTTAAGGAACGAAACGGGTGGACTTCTCCACAAATCTGGCTGTCGCCTGATGATGCTAGTTGTAATTACTGGCGACACATCGAAACTCAGATTATAAATGTTGTGGCTTGGCTCTCCAACACACCAGTTGTACTGCACTAGTGTAGTGGCATAGCGCTGGCTGCTGGCGAAAAGGGGTATCAGCGGTATACATCAGTACTGACGTCAGCAGGCCATGAGAGACACGAGACGGGGACATCTGAAGGGGAAAGGTCACAGAGGGGGCCCATCGGGAAGCCGCTAGTAGGTTCCAGAAAGGGGGTGTGGCAGGGGGCGGAGCGAGGCCACGCTGGGAGTGTGAGAGGGGCCCCTGTGGGGGACCACGTGGCCGTCGGTGGAAGTGGGATCCCCGTCGTGCTGCTCAGGATCGTCGTCGTTGTCATCTCGTCGCCATCGTTGCTGCTGTCGTCTTTGCTCGATATTGCGCTGCTAGATGGTCGTTGGCTGTCTCCAAGGCCGTAGCTATGGAGTCAACATTGGGGGGGACCAAATCTTCCAGGGGGTCTGGGGGTCCCCCCGACAGAAAAAAAAATCTAAATTTGAAAACGAATTTCCTGCCATTTCTTGCCTAAAATATAAAAAAAAATCACTAACACATAGGATGGACTTTTTATTTATTTTCTACAATAATGTCTAATAGTTTATTGTATTACATTACTTTTTCTTTTTTTACCTTTTCTTGTTTCATTGTATGTAATGGCAGAGATTAGGGATTAAGAAAGTACAAACATAACCACAATAATATGAACAGAAGTCTATTTATAGCAATATATTGGGGGGGGCTTTTTGAGCATATTTGAATATTGGGAAGGATTTGTGTCCCCCAATATATATTATAATTACGGCCTTGGCTGTCTCCGTCAACGCCGTCGGGGTTAGACGGTTCGAGTTGTGTAGAGGCGAGCGACTGGAGAGTGTGCACCCACGTGGGGTATTATCCCGATGGTGCTCGTTAAATGACAGAAGTGACTCCAAGTCTTACTCTCTCCGAGGTAGTCACTACACTAGTGACGAGTTGGCACGTTCTGTTTACGTGACAAACCTCACTAATTGGCTGTGTCGGGTGGTGGCGGGTTTAACGACAGATTTATATTATTACGCGATCTAACACAAAAAAAACCTGTATTATAGATATTGGTCGCGAAAGCCAACGTGTTAAATCCTCTAAAGGAGTTCAGCATACATACGTCGAGGGTAATTTAGCACATTTGCACTGTAATTGGGAGGAAAGTTTTTATTAAAAACACTTTATTTAAAATGGTGTTTCCCCTCGGTTGCTAATCCGTGGGTGCCATTTAAATACCAGAAATGTGACTTACGTTGGATCAATTTGTTCGCATCTGAATAATGGTGACATTGTGAGAGATGAGAAAAACGTGAGAAGACTTCTTGGCCCTTCGTTAGTCGTGAACACTCTGCGGCTCATTCTCAGCCATCTATCACACACACACACACACCACCACCACATATCATCCATCCATCTCCTTACGAGCCATTCCCCTCCCATAATTACCCACCATCATTCACTCCCTCGACGATAGCTTCCCCGACGCAATTCTCAATGTCACCACCGTGGGATAAGGGATGAGGATATGCTTAACTACATTTCACCACGCCAGTCAGTATGGGTCGGTGAAGGGGGAGACAGAGCCGGTCCACTCGCTACTGATAACACTGGTCAACACACTTGTTCTGGCATAAGGTATTCCAACGGGTTTAAGGTAATTTTGGGGTGCTGATTCCAAATCTGGCATCAGTTTTTGTCTATCACATCAGGTTTTTGAGATATCAAATATTGCATTTTCAATAAAAAACTGCAGAAGAAAAATATTAAATAAATGTGGATATCTACATAAAATGATATTATAAACACACTATCCTAAAAATACAGCACCATATTTTAACATTAAAGCAGTCACTGACTCGCAACAACTTGCAATCATAAGTGACAGAGTTAATTTCGGGTAAAATCAATGAAAATGGGGTATGCCGATAGCATAAAAATGAGATGTGATAGAGCAAAATCTGAGATCAGATTTGGAATCAGCTCCCTGAAATTAGTCTAAAACAGCTGCAAAGTCCAGGCCAGAAAAAAATGTTTTTTTTGTTGACCAGTGTAATAGCCGTAGCTGGAAATCAGTGCAGAACAGAAGGCTGTCCACGGGTATGAATGTTGAACTTGTTGATTTGAAGCTTTCGTGACTGCAGGAATCCATACTCTTTGGTTCTTTCGGTAAAGTCACGTAGGTATATAATAAAGTCACGTAGGTATAAAATACAAACGTGACTTTACTGAAAGAACCAAAGAGTATGTTGAACTTCTTTTGCACCGTATGCAACCAACCGTGCTAATCGGAGGCGCGGAGGGAAGGACAACAAACTAAAAACAAAAAAGCAGTCCTAATGAAATGGGCTTTCAATCTACATGAATTAAAAGTGCCAAGCTCCAGTGGGCTTCCGAATATCGGAAGGAAGAGCGTTCCAGACGGTTGCATCGCTCGTCTGAAAGCACCGCGCGATGCGGTGTCCATCTGCATGCCTGAGCAGCAACTCAAAGCACCGTGCATGTCTAATCTCATCTCAATTATTCCAACGCCCTTGCTGCAAGGAAACGCCCCCCAGACCCCCCACCCCCCCGTGGCAGCTATCTCTTAAACCGCACAAGGTGTACACTGCATCTGCCTGCAGGATGTGACTTT
The DNA here is from genome assembly GCF_965212315.1 of Lampetra planeri. Taxonomy (NCBI): domain Eukaryota; kingdom Metazoa; phylum Chordata; class Hyperoartia; order Petromyzontiformes; family Petromyzontidae; genus Lampetra; species Lampetra planeri. Next base: position 5,130,294 of record NC_136159.1, read on the forward strand.
AGTTCGCCAGCAGGGGAGGGGGGCGATGTTACGAAGTGGTTTTGAAATTCAAGTAAATTCGCGAACAATTCATCACATTTGGACCACGATGGCCGGCGCGAAAATACGTTTGCCCGCGTTGGGTTTCTGACAGCGAGGACATTGCTACGCGTGAATTGAAGCGGTGCAAAGAAACGAAAGACATTTGGGGTTGTGGGTAATGGAACAATCCCGCTTTGAAGCACCAATTATATGAACATACTTTATCGCGCGCGTGCACGCGCCGCGCCTCGTGCCCGAAGAGACATTAAAAATGTGGCAAAGGTGCATCTCGCACTGGTCACCTGCACGGGCTGACCCAGAGACGGTCCAGCAATTCCCAGCCGCGTTCCGGTGTCAGGAATTCGTTTGTTTACCGAGATCCGGGAGCGGCTTCGGCGCGACCGGCAAGTGCGCAGCTGTCGACAGACCGAGGTTGAAGTGAGAAAACGTTGCCGTGGTCGGATTGGTCTGCGTCAGCTCGGCGCAGCCCTGCAAAAATTGCGAGCCCACGCTATCTCCTGGTATGAGAGCCTCCGTTTGAGGGAGCTCAACACGAGCCGTTTGGCCTTCGCTTTCGCACAGGCCAGGCGTGTTGGAAGAGGCGAGAGTGCCCACACTTTACTCCACCGCGCGTGAGCTGCCGATGGAATGAATAACCGTGGTGTAACCATTAACACCGCCGGATGGATAGCGGGTGGTGGGTTATAAAATATAAAAAAAACTTGCACCATCGCTTCAACTGCCATGCCCGGAGACCGAATCGAACTGACGAACCGTTTGGACGACAAGCTCAGTGTTGTCCTTCCCCCCAAACACATCCTCCGATTAGCACGCAACGTGCGAAAGCAGTTCAACATACATACGAGCACACACACACAAACAGTGTGCTGACAATTACACCACAGCAGCTTCCCCGAAGCCGCTGACTCTGCCCGGGCTGGTTTGGGGTCGCCTTTGGAAAATGCGTGACCCCCATCACTGCACCCTCGGCATTCGCGGGTAGAGCAGGCAACGCGATCACGCCGCGAGTGCGGGCACTGTTTGTAAAATCGATCCGCCGACACGGATTTGATTTGATGTTATATTGGAGGTGCCGCAAAAATTTGATTGCGTGCTGTAGCCAATGTTATTTTTTTTTATTATCAGACGAGCAGCCTTCTTTGGAAGTAACCGTCCCTCCGTCCCTCCAACCAGCCAGCTAGCATTGTTGTTTTCAAATGTAGTATCACATCTTTTTACGGAACGTTGATGTTACAAAGCAAGGTTGTGTAACCGTCGTTTCGCAATCATCCGGGGCGAATCGGGGGAGGTGTGTGGCGGATTATAAAAAATTAACCCGTAAAAACTCTAAATCCTTTATATGCGTGGCGGCTAGAGTCCTCTCGTCCTCTGGCTTGAGATGGCTGCCACCTATGGGTCAGATGATTGTCTGCCAGCATTATGCAATTGGTAATTAAATATTTAAAAAAAAAACATTCCCTAAACAGTGTAACATTTTGGACATTTTTTTCTCACAAAAATTAATTGTCACGCACAACGAGTCTGTGTGGAAAATGTCAGCTCGATTGGATCACGGGAAGTGGGTTAAAAAACGACCGAAAGATTTGCACGGTCGTAAGCAAGCAAGCAAGCACGCAAGCACGCAAGCAAGCAAGCAAGCGAACTTAATATAAAGGATTTAAAAAGACACACACACAAAGGCACGGTATCAAAGCCTATTCAAGTTGTAGGCGATCATACACGAGTCATTGTTACACAGCTGTACAGTTCAATGTGCCGCCTGTTCTTATTGCCTCTCTGGGGCCGGCCTGCCCACGTGCGGTGCCCCCACGCGAGTCGATGAACCCCCGCGGCGAGTGAGGAGCGGCCTATCCACGAAAAAACCGGGAGCGCCGTGAAATACGCAACCCGAATCATCCGCACGCGGGATGATCGAGAGCAAAATTGTAATCTTGATTCAAGAGTTTCACTCCGACGATGTCCAATGGTCAAGGCGTCATCGCGGCCAATGCCACTGATGCCGTCCATGCAGCGCCATCGCTTCCTGCCCCCTGCCAGATCCCGTTGCCGCTGTACCCGTCGGCGTTCGGCCCTCAACGCGTCCTTTCTCGCAGTCTGAATCGCCATTGGATTCTGGCGTCAGGCGGTTGTTTTCCTTTCTTGTTTGTCTTCGTTACGATCGAGATGGGGTGGTCGCGCAGTGGTCACGTGCGCAGCGCTCAACGACCCCCCCCCCCCCGAACCTGAGATAATCGGCCATGGGTCGATTTGGTGGCGAGTGCGCTCCCGTGACAGCTGAACGAGTCCTGACCTCTCCCACCAACCCCCTCAACCCCCCCCTACCCGCTATTCCTTCACCAACAGACAACACGGAATGGCCTTAGTTGGCACCTACTTTGGGAATTCCTTCTGCATCCAGCAGTGGATTGATGAAGGGTCGTACATGAATGTTACACAAGCGATGCAACCTTCAAGGGCCAGTCGTATAGTCTCATCGCCTCCAGTATACGGGCTTGTGCTTTCTTTGGTCACGCGCCAGTGTATTCCACTGTGGTGTCATCATTGTCATCATCAGCAGAAGCAGCAGCGGCAGAACCAGCCATGATCAATCCACCGCTGGATGACCGCCTGCCCGAGTTCTCGCCAACTCGTGGTATTGCGGTGTAACAATACAACCGCCATAGCACGTGCGGCAAATAATGTATGATTTCGTCGCTCCATCTCCACAGGGGCGGTGCCCTCCGGCGCATTCCCTCCCTTGGGATGGCGCTCCATCATTGGTTTCGAGTCAGAGCCACCAACGATCGCCTCTTCGAGCGGCGTGTCCTGCTGAAATACCTCCCAGAATCAGTCAACGAGGATATCTTTGACCCCCCTTTGCTTCTTCATCTCGAATCCACACGTGCTTCTCTCTCTCGATCTCCGTCTCTCAACGAGCAATTCCCAGCAAGCGCCCCGCCCAAGCTTTCGCGACACTCGTCGACGCGCCGTTCATCGCCTTCACTCGTTTGACGATGCCACCCAGTTGCGTTCTCTTCCCATTGCGCATTTAACCACCCCACCCCCCACCACCAACCAAAGTTGGTCTCCACACACGCCGGTGCAGTTAATTCCAAATCAGCCTCACGGTGTGGTGGCAACATCTGGCGACTGTCGAATGCCCACCCCGGCGTGCAGTCGACGTCAACGAAGCGGACGGTGCTCGGGCTTCAACGCGCAATGCAAACATTCAGACGGCCTTCTAGTATTATCCGTGAATAATGCACTAATCAGTATTTAAATTATCACGCTGTCTCTCCACCGCGTTTTAAGTCGACTGCATCTCTCTCCTGTCCTCTTTTCCACGAGGAAAGGGCAAAATTAGCCTCTACATTTAAGCCCGGAGTTAAAGCCCTAATGTGGACTGAAAGGAGCTTAAATTGCATCGCGCGAGGCGTGGGGACGCTTGCACGAAGATCAATGCGCGATGTTTGATCACGCCAATTAAAACCCCACCGCGTTGCATTGAACGAGCGCAGCTTTGACATACAGGAGGCCTAATGGTCTGCTGACTGGATGCCTGCGTTGCATGTGTGCTGGACGGGCTGCTAGGGAGTGTAATGGGTGAGTGGGTGCATGAGTGGCTGAGTGATTGACTGGCTGGGTGGCTGAGTAACCGACTGACTGGATGGCTCGGTGGTGGGTGAGTTACCTGAGTGGATGGGTTGGTGGCTGAGTGGCTGGATGATTGGGTGGTTGTCTGAGTGGGTGGTTGTTTGGTTGCCTACATGTATGAATGACTAGCTGGCTGGGTGGTTAACTGGCTTGGTAAATAGGTGGCTGTCTGGATGGCTGAGTGGGTGGGTGGCTCATTGAATAAGCATCTGAATAGCTCACTGAGTGGTGGGTTGGGTAATTTCTGGCTGGCTAGGTGGCTGGTTGGATGGGTGGCAAGGTTCTTGTCTAGGTGGCCATGTGTCTAGATAACTGCCTGGCTGACTGGCTGGGGTGGTTATCTGGCTGAGTAGCCAATCGACTCGCTATCCACGGCTTAATGGCTGGATCACCAACTGGTTCCACGTCGAGAGACGGGAACACGGAGCGATCATTTGGCAATTTGTGCCGACGCAGTCCTTCTGTCTAGTGAGCTTGAGCAAAAGCTTCTCTTGAAAAAGAACATCACATTTTCCTCCCGTCAAAAAGCACCACGGGGCACCCGTGAAACAGGCCTGGCGGCTGCCCAGGCACAACTCTTCCTTCACCGTTCAATGTATAATTCCCTGGGGCATGACCCCTATTTTATAAAGTTAAAATGTCAAAGTGAAATGTTCTCATCCGGACGATTGTCCATTCTCTTCCGATTTTTTTTCGTCTCTCGCATCGGGGGTGGGGAACAAATCGCAAACTTACAGCTGGGCAAATCAGATAATGTAAGCAATCGATGACTCGATAGATTATTGGGTTGATTACTCCAATAATAGCACAAAAAAGAGTTGCGGGCAGTAAACAAAGTCTCCACCTCTGTTCCCCACGTGTGTGTGCCTCTGGGCAGTGACTTGGCGTAGTTTTATCGGGTTCTGTCTGAGTCGACGACTCGGACGATACTTCTACACCCGGCACACCACGTACAGTATGCATCTCACTGTGACCGTGGCTCTTGGTCACGAGCCTACGCCAGTCAATCGGCAACCCGACACAGATTTCTGCACCGGGAACACCATCAACTCGGTATCTCTGTAGGATCCTGTCACGACACATCGTGTGAGAGACTAAAGTGTTTCTCATTTAGAAATGTTGCAGCTGCCAGTGCACCACCCTGTGTCTGTACATTTATAGGCATCTGCGCTCTATGACAGACTTGTAGAGGCAGGGCACACGAGGGGGGTGGGTGGCCGGGCATCACGCCCGGCCGCCTTTGTCTCCCACGTGGCGATGCTTACACACCGCACCAGGCACTCATTTGAGGCTGAGTCGACCTCGGGGAGGCCCAGGACCGGTTCAGATAATTGTCACGGGTATTGGTGGCCGAGAGCGGGAATCGAACTCGGGTCGCCGGGTTCGTGGCGCAGCGCGCCAACCACTGTGCCACCGCTCCCCACGTGCTCCCCACGTGCACACACGTGTATGCATCGCGTGCGATCTTCATCTCGACATTTTATCAGCGCTGGATAGATTCAGAGAAAATAACAAAAAAAACTACGACGTTTCGATCGCAACACAAGCGGTCGTCATCGTTTTTCCTGATGACGACCGCTTGTGTTGCGATCGAAACGTCGTAGTTTTTTTGTTATTTTCTTCGAACCTATCTACGTGACCTTACCGAAAGACCCAAAGAATATGAATTCCTGCAGTCACGAAAGCTTTAAGTCACGTGGAGGGAGTTCAGCAATCGTTATGCGCGTTGCAGCGTGTAACGACTCGTAATGTGTACTCAGACAGAGAACACAATAAAATTAACACATTCGTCAATAAAAACTTGTTGGCCTCAAAAGGCAGGAAGGGGGAGGGGGGTACATAGGCGACTACGTTTCGGGAAATGGCCCTTTTTCATAGCAGAAGAGAGACTCTTAACGAATCGGCGCTGACGATCGGTGCATATGTATGATGAAATTATTTTGCATAATACTAGCCAAACGTGCTCAACATTCGACTATTTGTTTTTTAGATTAAACTATGTTTTTTTTACAGGTAAGGCCCACTGAGCTATACAGCTCTTTTTCAAAAGCCACCTGGCCACAAATGATAGTTCAACGAAGTGGCTTATCGTGTGGAAATGTATTGCAGCCAAATATCCTACACACATGTTTCTCAATGTTGGAGGGAAAACCCGGAGGACCCGGAGAAAAATACACGCGACTACGGGGCGAACATCCAAATATACGGGCGTCACGGTCGAGATCGAACCCTACGACTTTCTGCATACCATGCGAGGTAGTTAACATCCTAGCTACCGCGGTGCGGTCCACACGTGTGAATGGACGTGGGGGGGGGGGGGGGGTAGGGCTGCGTGGCATTGCGAGGACTTTAATTGGAAAAGAGGGGGGGTTGGCAGAAATTCCCCCCCCCACTCTCCTCCCATGCGCTCGGCGAGTTAGAATATAGAGCAGCGCTTGAACTCTCTCATTAACATTGCACGCGTGCGCGTCGCACTGCGCCACACACACACACACCAGGGCGAGGCAGCTGGCTGAGTGACCGCCGAGCTTTCAAACGAGCGCAGGGCAGGGCCTGGGGTGGGGGAGGCGAGTCATTTCTGCGTCGAAAACACAATCAGCATGCAGTCAAATAATGATAACAACAGCAATGATACAATTATTGTTGTTTACATTTGCGAGGCGCATTTCCATCTGTACATCCCAGTCGCCCTCCAACGGATGCAGAAATAAATTGACCACGTTTTGTTTGACCGCGTGGCAATTTTATTTATTTACTGCGTCGGGTGGAAGGGGGGTTTACGACACACATTTTTATTTGACGCGATCTGACCCCCCCCCAACCCCCCCCCCCCGCCCCCCCTCCCCCAGCAATTATGAATAATAATATTGGTCGTGAAAGTTTAACACGCAAGCTTTTGCGACCAATATTATCCATAATAGAGATTTCGCCAGTATTTGCAACCAGCATCATTAGGCGACAGGCGACACTCTGATATGATGCTGGTTGTAGCTACTGGCGAAACGTCGCACTCGAATTGTACATGTTGTGAGTTTACTCTCCAAAACACAGAACCAGTAACGATTTGCCATGGTTTGCTCACGTGACAAACCTTACTAATTGGCTGTGTCGGGTGGTGACGGGTTTCACGACACATTTATGCAGACGCGATCTAAGCCTACTACGTGTAAGATGCCAAACACAAACTATATTTGACACATCTAAATTAGCCACACGGCCTCGTGGCAGTGCGCAATCTCAGCAGCATCGGTTCAACGCGAGCGATACTTCGGGCCGATTTCGAGCCCTTGTTTAACTCCACTGTTGGATGATGAACTTCGCCCACGCCGTGTGGGGGAGGGGTGGGGTGGGGTCACCGTATTTGACCATACCTCACCACGCTGGTCAATGCGAATTGGTGAAAGCGGGGAGCATAGGCAATCCAGTACAACAAAGGAGGCCAGCCACAACCCACGTAGCCTCGCAGGAGCCTGCAGCACCTGTTATATATTGGGGTTGCTCATCCGAACTCGGCACTGTTTAGCTTTCGAGACCCGGCTAGATCGAATGTTTGGTCATGTCGCCATTACATTCACGAGTTTAAAAATACCTTCATGTTCATCTCATTTTTATGAATGGATGACTTCACGTTCAGTAGACACGTGTTGCCTCCTCTAACGTGAATACGAGGATCATCATCAGCAGCAGCAGCAGCATCACCGGCAGACGCATGGCTTCTCTCAATCCCTCCATGCTTCGTGTACCACGTGTTATTGTTGTTAGGCACGAGGTCCAACGTTTCGCTCCACGAGCTGCTCGGAGCTTCGGCGCCAGCCGCTGAACTGAGCCAGACGATGCGCTTTTCCGCCACGGCGATTATCGTGTTCAATTCACTCCCCGAAGAAGCTTCCAGCTACGTGGAGCGAAACGTCGGACACCTGCGTCGACCAACACGGCGGAGATCAACGCGAAAGCGCACGCGCGCGCGCGCACATCGGAGCGCCCCTCCGCAGCACAGCTGTGAAAACCCGCACACGGTAGTAGGCATGATCTCTCTATCTTCACCACGTATCCATCCAATTGATTGTATATGACAGCGTATGGCGACTCTGCCCCCACCTACCCGTAGCCCCCCCCCTCCGCCCCGTAACCCCCCCTCCCTTTACAAATGTAAGCATAGCATGGATTGGATGAGCGAAAGGGGGGGCTCGATGTGGCGAGAGGGGGAGCGAAGCAGAGAGAGAGAGAGAGGGGAAGGGGAGGGGAGGCGGACGCCTGGGGGTGGGATATCATTTGCGCTGTTTCTTGCAACATCCACGCGGCGTGATGTGATTCCCCTGATTCGCATGATCATCATCATCAGCAGCAGGAGCAGCAGCAGCAGCATCATCATCATCGTCGCAAGTCAACTTCAAGTCGAGACGCGCCGCTAAGAGAGAAGTCATTGCGAGATTAGTGCCCGTCTGAGAAGCGTCACTAATTGAAATCCCCGTTCTTTTTTTTGCGTGTTGCGTGTTGCGCTCCTATCCGCTCCGTCCAAAAATACAATTTGCGTAGTCAGCGAGTTCACACAACCCGATCATTAACATTCAGAAGACTGCACCCAACCGCGTGTAGCTTTCCAAGGGAGATTTGTGATGAGATTCTTAATATAATAATAATAATTCTAATAATCGTCCAGAGTCATTTTGACTCATAGAGTCAGTCTTAAATTGATAGCGCATCTCTTGACGACGCTGGAGTTTGCAAACACGTCCTTCTTATTATACGTCCCACAGTCGTTCGTCACAGACAACAAAGAGCATCCCCTCCCCCCGCCCTTCCACCCTCTGTCCCCCTCACCTCTTTCCCTCCTCTTTCTAGGCTACGTAGACTGTTGGGGCAAGTGCTGCTAGCGAACACCTCGTCACATCACACACACGCGCGCGCGCGCGCGCAAATATCTTTATCGCATTCCCAGAGCGACTCACACCCCTAGAGCGACTTGCTCAAACTCATCGCTCCTCTGTTCGCGATGGAGTTACTAGCGCACGCGTGTAACTTCACGTCGTCGTCGTCGTCATCATCGTCATCCTTCTTCTCGTCCGCTCCCGGCGCAACCCCGTGCACTCCGGGCACCTCCCTCGTCACGTCGCACCCGGACGCCGATCCGCGCGGCGTCGACCCGAACATGACCACGGTCCCGGGCTCGAATCTCACGGACCCTCCTCCTCACCCGCTGCCCCTGCTGCCCACGTTCAGCGCCGCTGCCCGGGTGCGTGTGTGCGTAACGCTCATCCTGCTGCTCGCGTCGGCGACTCTCAACGGCATGGTGCTGCGCTCGGCGTGCCTCGACAGGCGAACGCGAAGTCGCCGCCAGCGCGGTTCGCACGTCCGCCTGCTCATGCTCCACCTGAGCGCGGCCGACCTCCTCTTCACTCTCCTCGTGATGCCCCTGGACGCCGCGTGGAACGTCACTCTGGAGTGGCGTGCCGGCGACGCCGCCTGCCGCCTGCTCATGTTCCTCAAGCTGTTCGCGATGTACGCGAGCGCATTCGTAACGGCCGTCATCAGCTTGGACCGCTACTCGGCCGTGGTCAACCCGCTCGCGTTCGGCCAGGCGAAGAGACGCAGCCGCGTGACGCTCTGCCTGGCGTGGGCTCTGAGCGCCGTGCTCGCACTCCCGCAGGTGAGGAAGGTCGTGGTTCCCGGAGTGCCTGAAACTCTCGCCGCGCGCGCCTTGTCCGACGTTTCTCTCCAAGTGCTCAACTCCGCGGAGGCCCCGCAAGGTCTCCACCGTAAAAAGCGCGCGCAGAGAAAGACGTCTCCCATACGCGTTGTCGGGTTAAACTGCGCGCAGTTGCCGGCGTGATACCCGACGTTTCGCTCCGAGTGCCGGGAGGTTCTTCGGGAAATTAAACGGTTCCTGAAGATGATGAATTCACTTCCTCGAGAAGCGGCCCCCAGAATACGGTGCGAAATTTCGGGCGTCGCGTGTTTTCCGGATCGTACCGCGCGCTTGTTTCCGGCGCAGTGTCCGACGTTTCGCTCCACGTGCCTGGGAGCTTCTTCGGAAATTGCGTTCCCCAGAAGCCGCCAGCGCGCGGAGCGAAATGTGGCCGTGCACGCGCGCCTGTGATCCAGCGCGAAGGAGACGAAGGGGGTTGGTGTATCACGCTGAGATTTGTCAAGCTCCCCAAACCCCGCTGGGACGCCACGTGGACAGGAAGTGGCAGTTCTGCACTGTAAATCAAGTGGATCGATGTATCCACCTGTGCAGAACTTTTAATGTTAACCCCCGCCCCCCCCCCCCCCCTTGGAAGTATTGTCAGGACATTGATCTGAGTTGGGTATTTAGGCTGGATTCAGAGGTCACGACCGGAGGTCATCGATTTGTTAGATTAGCTAAAAGTGGGGTAATTTTAAGCAACAGTGGATGGATTGGTGTGTAGTCGGAACGCTTTCTGAAGTAGTTTTTTTTGTTGATAAAGGCGTAGCCAGGCAATTGCTCGCTCACGCCACTGCTGTCGGAAGAGCCTCTACAAGGGGGAGACATAGAAAGGCTCTATAGACTGCAGGGTGTACTTTTGCCTACTCTGCCACGCGAGTCAAACGTCTTTGGAGAGGTGCAAGCACCCACATCTTACCCCGCCATTCGTGACCACCCCCCCACCCCCCCCCCCTCTGCGAACTACGGTGGTTCAGAGGCGAGGCAATTCAAGAAACTGGCTTGCACCAATTGCTTGTTATATGTGTATACTGTATGTTGAACTTCGTTCGCACCGTACCTATCCAACCGTGCTAATCGGAGGTGTTTCAAGTGCCACCGCACGCGGTAGTGTAGCGGTTAGCGCGCTGCGCTATGAACCTGGCGACCCGGGTTCGATTCCCGCTCACGGCCAACACCAGTGACGATTATCTGAACCGGTCCTGGGCCTCCCCTAGGTCGACTCAGCCTTAAATGAATACCTGGTGCGGTGTGTAAACATCGTCACTGGGGAGACAAAGGCGGTCGGGCGTGGTGCTGGCCACTCACCCCCGAGTGTACCGTTCCGGCCTTCATAGGTGCTCGCTAACAGCACTTGCCCCTACAGTCTATTAAGGTTATACGGGGGATCTTTGTTTTTTATGTGTGTGTGCGTGTGGACACTACCACGGTGGCATCCAAAGCGTGAGTGTCTCTCAAAATGCCCAACCGCGTGCTCATCCCTTTCTGGAACACTTCTGTGCGTTCTTCACCATCCAGAACACAATCACGCGTGCCAGAGCTCTCATCATGGGACCCCCCCCCCCCCCCCCCAGCTCTCAATGTCCTGATAGTGGCATTGTCATTGTGCTGTTCGCCTTTTGGCGTCCTCTTGTCTAACACGGTTCGAGACGAGGCTCTAAAGAAAGCTGTCTCTGGTGTGGACCAATCAGTTTCAAAGACAATGCATATGCTATATTCTTAGGTTTTTTCGGTAAAGTCACGTAGGTAAAACATTAAAATTAATAAAAGTAAAATAAAATAAAAATCACGACGTTTCGGAGGCAACACAAGCTTCCGTCTTCAGGTGGAACCGTCACAGCTACGACAGCTGTATAAAAAAAAAAATTAATGCATATGCTACCAGAGCATGTTTTTTTTTGCATGTTCACCACAAGTATATGTGGTTAATGTTGATCTGATTCCTTGCAAAAGGTTTCTGTTTAGTGTTTTAACATCTTAACACCTGTTTTTTTTTGCCAGAAGTGGTAAAACTTATTCTTATACAGACCTCTCATGTATGTACGTATGTATGTTGAACTTTTTTCCCGCCGTACGTAGCCAACCGCGATAAGCATCACAGTTGCGAAGCAATATTTTCTGCGTGACTCTTTCTCTCTACGTTTCGAATTTTTTTTCCATCTGCTCAAATTTCATATTGGGAAGCTGTCGTGGTGTGATGGTTAGCGAGCGCAATGGGACTTGTAATTTAGATGCCGCCTAAACGAGAGGGGAGGGGAGCGGTGGCGCTTGCACATTGAGGGAGGGAGGTGAGGTAGGGGAAAGGGGGGGGGGGGGAGACGGGCACTCATCCAGCAGTGTATTGACAAATCGGTCTGCAACACGCGCGGCACCTTCCACGGGTGAGCGCGCACGTGTGCCACTCGCGCGCGGCGCTTCGCACTTCACGGCGAGGAAGACGCGAGCGTGGAGAATTGTTCTCGCGTGGCCCTGATTTCGTCTGCGCGTGGCCTGTCAGCGCTCCTTTGTCCGCGCTCAAAGCGCTATTTCAACAACAACTACGAAAATGATTGCAATGTGTCGTGAATTCAGCACATACCTAAACACACGCTGGATGCTACGGCGCAAGGGTAAAACCCGGGCTGGCTTTCCCCCCCCCCCCCTTACGGAATGGACTTCACGGATTCGGGCATGAGCGGTGGTGCTTGCACATTGAGGATCACAAATAAGGTAAAACCCGGGCTGGCTATATTAGCCCCTGCGGAATGGACTTCACATATTCAGGATTGAGCAGTGGTGCTGGCACATTGAGGGTCCTAAGGAGAATTTGTTTTAAATTCCGGGATGGTCACAATTCTCGCTGCGGAATGGACTTCGCGTATTCCGGCGTCAGTGGTGGTGATGGCACACTGAGGATCACAAATAATGTAAAACCCGGGCTGGGCACATTTTCCACCGCGGAATGAACTTCACGGATTCGGGCATGAGCGATGGTGCTGGCACATTGGAAATGTGTAAAACCCGGGCTGGTCACGTTTCCCCCTGTGGAATGGACTTCACGCATTCAGACATCAGTGTTGGTGATGGCACACCGAGGGTCGTTAAAATAAATTACTGTTGAAGACCCACCTCCTTTCAATGTGTAAACTCCTCGTGAGATGGCTGAAGAGATATCGACACGAGATTGAGATGCGGTGAGTGAGATGTGAGAATAGATATGCAGATGGTACAGATGTAGTGAAATTAATCGAGATGTACACAAGATACAAATATGAAGTTATGCTAGAGAATAGACGTAAATAAAAGATAAGGGACTAGATTTTAATTGGCTTTTTAATGTTAATCGGCATTTTATGTTTTTGGGATTTGAATTCGAGATAATATTTGATTAAACTTGTTTTTATATGTTACTCTGAGGCCCCTTTAGCTGCTTGGGACCCCGTCAACCACGGCTTAGTTTTGCCTGTGCCTAGCATCACCACTTGATCGCCTGGCATACAGAACGGCCAATATTTTTTTGTATTTCTCCCAGGCAATAAAGTGAGAAAAAAAAGCGGAATGATACAACTGCTCCAGTTAATGGAATATATCATCCTCTCACTGCGATGTATTGCTCATAGAAGTTCCAAGCGCTTATCTGTGCCTTAGCCACCAGGCACAGGGGATTGAAACAGGAATTATTTTTTAAGTGATCCATAAAAGGAAATCGGTTTTGGTGCCACAAATATATAAGTACGTAAGTTCAACATGTTAGCACGCCTCAAGTGAGGCGAGAGAGAGAGAGAGAATGAAAAAATTAACCCGTAAAAACTAAGTTTTTCACTATAAATCCTTTATATGCGTGGCGGCTAGAGTCCTCTCGTCCTCTGGCTTGAGATGGCTGCCACCTATGGGTCAGATGATTGCCTGCCACCATTAAGCAATTGGTAATTAAATATAATTTATTTTTTCCTAAAAAGTGTACAATTTTGGGAAAATTTTTTCACGAAAATAAATTGTCACGCACAACGAGTCTGTGTGCAAAATGTCAGCTCGATGTGGGTTAAAAAACGACCGAAAGATTTGCACGGTCGTAAGCGCGCAAGCAAGCAAGCAAGTAAGCAAGCAAGTGAACTTAATATAAAGGATTTAAAAAGAGAAAGAAAGATCAGGAGGAGAAGAGCGAATGAAAACGCCCTCCGTGTTTGGAAAATAAATGAAGAAAAAACCCAACAACAACAGCAACAACAACAACGTCAACATCAGCAGAATCATTCAAATCAGCGCTGGGGTCGTGCACATTCAAGTGCCACGTGGGTCGAATTGCATTGCGCCAAGTGCACAGGGTGCGACGGTGTCGATTTGTGGGTGGGAATAAATAACAACAACAACAGCAGCAACAACAACACCTCAACGCGTTCGGAATTAACGCCGTGGCCTTCGAATGAATATATAAATGTGTATATAATAGGAGACGTTTCGGCCAATGGTCCTTCTTCACGGGACTTTCTATTCAAGAAAGGCCCTTTGAGAGGGGGCCTTTGCTCGAAACGTCACCTATTTGTTTCTATTAAGTTCAGAGTCTTCTTGTTTCTTTCGGTAAAGTCACGTAGAAGGAAAATAAGAAAATAATAAAAATAAAACATAATAAATTATGTTTATAATAAAATAATAAAATAAAACGTAATAATATTATGTTTTATTTTAATAATAAAAATAAAACATAATAATATTATGTTTTATTTTTAATAATAATAAAAATAAAACATAATAATATTATGTTTTATTTTTAATAATAATAAAATAATAAAAATAAAACATAATAAATTATGTTTATAATAAAATAATAAAATAAAACATAATAATATTATGTTTTATTTTAATAATAAAAATAAAACAATAATATTATGTTTTATTTTTATTATTTTATTATTTCCCTTCTACGTGACTTTACTGAAAGAACCAAGAAGATGAATCCCTGCAGTCACGAAAGCTTTAAATCGAAATTTAAGTTCAGAGTGTTGTTATTGACGAATGTGTTGTAGCAGCAGCATCGCCAGTGAATTCCCTTCACGTCAATATCGCTGTCATCATTGTCGTCATCGCCCGTCCCTGTAGACCAATACCTCCGACCCCCCACACATTTCTGTTTTGAAATGCATCTACTACCACAGCATGAAGCCATACAAAACACGTATACTGCTATTAGTACAAATGCATTTACCCAAAGAAACTGCAATGCTGCGATTGGCGCACCGACGCTATGAACCTGCGGCCACCTTTTAACATCAAGCCCCCCCTCCCTCTCCTCCTCCCCCATGCGGGGTCGTGGGAGGTGGGGGCAAGCGTGCGGATAAATAACACTGGTCAACACACTTTTTCTGGCATAAGGTATTCCAACGGTATTAATGTAATTTTGGGGTGCTGATTCCAAATCTATCACATCAGGTTTTTGAGATATCAAATATTGCATTTTCAATAAAAACTGCGGAAGAAAAATATTAAATAAATGTGGATATCTACATAAAATGATATTATAAACACACTATCCTAAAAATACAGCACCATATTTTAACACTAAAGCCGTCACTGACTCGCAACAACTTGCCATCATAAGTGACAGAGTTAATTTCGGGTAAAATCAATGAAAATGGGGTATGCCGATAGCATAAAATGAGATGTGATAGAGCAAATCTGAGATCAGATTTGGAATCAGCACCCTGAAATTAGTCTAAAAGAGCTGCAAAAGTCCAGGCCAGAATTTTTTTTTTGTTGACCAGTTGTTGACCAGCTGTCGGCCAAGATACATAGAGAGATATCTGTCTGCTTATATGTCTGTCTATAGTTTTCTGGTTAGATGTTTTGTTGCTATTTCATTTATACCTGATGATGATTGCTTGTGTTGCAATCGAGACGTCGTATGCTATTATTTAATTTATTATTTTATCTTTATACGTGACTTTACCGAAAGAACCAAAGAATAAAGAGGTCACCGTACGGCAAAGGGGGGGTTTCTCTTGAATCCATTTTTGTAAACCAGAGTGTCCATCCGCCACGTGTTTTTTTTATATATGTAATGTGAGGATATATCCGAGTTGCTGATGGATCACACCTCGTTACGATGATTGGCTCTGCCGGTCCTGGCCCATAGCCAATGGGGGGAAGTCTAGGGGCGTGACCCTGACGTAATGGCAAGGTGACAGCTGTGAGTAGATGATTGGTTCTGCTGGCTTTAGCCACAGCCAATGGGGGGACGAGTTAGGGGCGTGGTCCTGACGTAATGGGAAGGTGACAGCTGTGAGTAGATGATTGGTTCTGCTGGCTTTAGCCACAGCCAATGGGGGGACGAGTTAGGGGCGTGGTCCTGACGTAATGGCAAGGTGACAGCTGTAAGTAGATGATTGGTTCTGCTGGCTTTAGCCACAGCCAATGGGGGGACGAGTCAGGGGCGTGGTCCCGGGAGCGTACGATGGAGTCTAGAAGATTCCATAGAGGTTAACCAGGATTGGTGGAAAGGTACCACGTGACCCGGGTATTAAAAGGGGTGGAGACGAACAACACGTGGTCAGATCTGGAACGAACGGAGGGTGAGGTCACGCTGGAGCGGGGTCCAGGCTGCCACGTGGCCGCGCGTTTCTCTCTCTCTCTCTCTATCCCTCTGACGCTGTCTGTCAGCAGCGTGAAGGAGTAAGATGGGAGTGTTGTGAACGGAAGACAAATAAAGACCGGATTCCAGAAGTCGCTTCCACGACCTTCATTACATATATACTCCGGGTCCCTGCAGTTGTTGCGAGAGCGGGCAATCAATCCGTGGACCGGTTGTTAAAAGTTGTCTTGTGTCTCATCTGCAAGAATTGGCCGCTTCATCACATTATTGCCGGCTCGCCTCGCCTGGCATTAAATAAGGGGGAAGCTGCTATCGATATTTGTGTCAAGGGCCACGCCGTGTTGATAAGAAGTCCAAACAAGCCCAGCGTTAGTCTGATTAAATGGTGAGGCACCAGGTGGCGAGATGTTAACTACCTCGCCTGGTATACAGGAGGTCGTGGGTTCAATCCCAATCCTGACGCCTGCTGCTGTGTATTTGGAGTTTGTGTCTCTCTCATCATCATCATCATCACGGTGGCTAGGAGATGTTAACTACCTCGCCTGGTATACAGGAGGTCGTGGGTTCAATCCCAATCCTGACGCCTGCTGCTGTATATTTGGAGTTTGTGTCTCTCTCATCATCATCATCATCATCACGGTGGCTAGGAGATGTTAACTACCTCGCCTGGTATACAGAAGGTCGTGGGTTGGATCTAGATCCTGACGCCTGCTGTATATTTGGAGTTTGCGTGTCTCTCATTATCATCATCACGGTGGCGAGATGTTAACTACCTCGCGTGGTATACAGGAGGTCGTGGGTTCGATCCTGATCCTGACGCCTGCTGTATATTTAGAGTTTGCGTGTCTCTCTCTCTCGTCATCATCATCACGGTGGCTAGGAGATGTTAATTACCTCGCCTGGTATGCAAAAGGTTCCTGGGTTCGATCTCGACCCTGACGCCTGCTGCTGTATATTTGGAGTTTGCGTGTTTCTCTCTCTTTCCCCGTGGATTTTTCTCCGGATCCTCCGGTTTTTCCCTCCTCAAGTCGAAATATGCGTTTAGAATATTTGGCTGCGATACATTTCGACACGAGAAGCCATGTTCGTCGATGTATTATGTGTGGCCAGGTCGCTTCTGAAAAAGAGTGACCTTTACCTTGCTAAACAAAAAAATATTGTTTAGTCTTAGCATCACTACATATCACAAACAAGGGCTATCCGCAAAGGGAGCTCTAAAGAGAGCCCCTTTAAAGGCTAACTTGGCCTCCTCTCACACGCCGGCGATGCCCCGTTGAAGAGGTGGGAGTTCCCACACTTTGACCCACCACACGCGATCGAATACCCGCCGCGAACACATTTACACCGCTTGGTTGGACAGAGTTTCGGCGGAGGATTTAACAGCTTGTCCCTTTAAAAGAAAACGATGAACTTCGCTATTATTTTACCAGGTAAGGCCCACTGAGCTGTAGAGATCCTTTTCAGAAGCTGCCTGGCCACAAATGAAAGCGCAACGAGGAGGCTTGTCGTGCGAAAACGTCTAGCAGCCAGAGACTCTCCAAGTGTGTTTATAAATGTGGAGGGATAAACCGGAGGACCCGGCGAAAAATCCACGCAACCACGGGGAGAGCATGCCAAATACAGCAGGCGTCAGAGTCGGGATCGAACCGATGACCTCCTGTATACCTAGCTAGGTAGCTAACATCTCACGGTCGTGGCATGCCGGTAGATCGAATCGAACCGATGACCAGAGGTCATCACTGACCATTCCACCACGGCAGTATCTCCCACCCAAATGCGTTCTGCCGGAAGACAGATTGCCGATGCAGAAATGATACATAAGCGCTATGGTGGCAATTCATTTTAATAGGGTGATTTATTTGTAACGTTAATCTTATATCGCGGAAAGCCTCACTCAAGACTGAATTTGGTCAAACATTCCACGCAATGCACATGGGCCTTGTGGCTGTGTGTGTTTATTAATGTTTCCTGTTGTTGTTGTTATTATTGTTGTTGTTGTTTATACACAAATCCCTGTTGATGGTTTGACAGTTAAAACAAAAACAAGAAAACAAGGAAGCGTTGTGCACTCGACGGTGACCTGGCAATTAATTGTACTGTGTTGGAAACAAGCCAGTGGTAAATAAATAAATGAATAAATGTTCCACACAATGATAACAAAATGTTAATGCATATAATTGGAAGCAAAAATTGTAATTGTGCCAGCAATGTGATTTCTGCAGTTTGTAGCACGACCGACACAAACAAAAGGGATTAACACGTGGTAGCCTTTCGCTACAAATATTATCCACAGTAGAGGTTGTTTTTGGTCAGATCGTGTAAATGTGTCGTTAACTCCGCCACCACCCGACACAGCCAATAAGTAAGGTTTGTCACGTGAACAAAGCATGCCAATTCCAATTAGTTACTAGTTCAGCACACTAGTGTGTTGTAGAGTAAACCCACACCATTTACAATTCCGGCAATCACAACCAGCATCATCAGGCGACAGTCAGAATTGTGAATAAATCCTCCTCCTGTTTCGGTTTTTCAAGCGACACTTAAAATGTACGCGATCTAACCCAAAAAACCCCCACCCCTATATAATGGACAAAGGAGATACACAGATGTCGATGCAACATTCGCAATGCATGAATGGATCCGTGTTTACATTGTCGCAGTTGTGCGTGTCATTTGTGTGCTTCTTGAGCATCACCGAGATGGCCGTGGCGAGCGCTCCTCCGTGGTCAATTACGACGTTTCGCCTTCCACGTTGGAGGCATATTCAGGCAGTAGCTGCCTCCCACATTGGAGGCGTCTTCGTGCTGTCAAAAAAATCGCGACGAAGAAGAAAAAGAAAGCGACCGCTCGCCAAGGCTATTCCAAAAGAGCAGCTTTTAAGAGCATTTATCACACAGCGAGCCGTGAAAAACCTTAATCCATACATTGTGAACATCATTATCAACAGAACCAAGAGTGAGAGGTGAGGGCGGGGGGGGCTGGGGGGGGGGGGGTAAGTAAGAGAGCATCGCAGAACAGATTTGCGAAAATGGCTCTGATGGGCTTAAGTGGGGCCAATCTTTGACCTCACCACTGCGGCGTTTCCGTGGAACTCGTTGCTCAGGGCGCGTCGTCGTCTTCATCGTCTTCGTCGTCGTCACTGAGGAAGCGATGAGTGTCCCGTTGACGTCACGCGGCTTTGTCTGTGAACGTCTCTCCCACGAGCCTCTCGAAGTGGCCAAGGGCGATCGAAAAATCCGCAGGCTCTGGATCTTTTTAAAGAGCTGCTTCATGACTTCCGGCGGCACGACGATCATTTTCGATTAGCGGTGAATGTCTAAAAGCCGAACAAATATTTGTAATGCGGCTTTACAAATCATTACGCGCGTGCTGTTCTCCAAAGAGGGGGGTTACGAATCGCATGGTTTGACGTTTAGCATCAAGGACTGTCTTGCATTCGCATGCCGTGCAACTCTCGAAATATTCATAGGGGAGGGGGGGTTATCTTTTTTAACCGAATTCGCTAAAAAAAGATTCATCTTCTTATTCTATGGTTGTTTCGGTAAAGTCATGTAGATACATTTTTTTATAATAATACAAAAAATGAAAACAAAATGAATACAAAATAATAAAAATATAACGACGTTTCGATCGCAACACAAGCGGCCGTCATCAGGAACAGGGGAAAGTTTTAAGTCAAAATCCCTCTCTCCTTGTTATTGTGGTTGCCGATCCCTCCTCTGCTCTTAGGGGCACGCCGTTATCGCTTGCCTCTGATTCTCGGTTGCGCATTTCGTTATGCCCACCGTGAAATGCAACGGTGTAAAAGCCCCTGCGAGGAAATAAACGAACGGGGCCATTCTTGTTTAACGGCTCGGAGCTTTGGCTTTCTAACCCGTGAAAGCAATTTTTTTTAATGTAAAATCATCCACAATGGCTACACTCGCAGTGGGCGATCACACGATCGGGGCGGATAATCGACGGTCAGTTATGCCCCCCCCCTCCCGTAGCGTTGTGTAACAGTCAAACAAATGTGTCACGGCGATTTAACGCTCAAATAAGCCACGTTGAGGCATCGGAGCTCATCGCCTGTGGTGGACATTGCACGTTGCTGTCGCAGGATAACCACTTTTGACCCTTCTTGGTTCTTTCGGTAAAGTCGCGTAGAAGGGAAGTAATAAAATAATAAAAATAAAACATAATAAAATAATTCTCACGACGTTTCGGCCACAACGCAAGCAGCCGTCCTCAGGTGAAACCAGGTATGTCGAGTCGCCTCGACAGACCTGGTCTTCACCTGAGGACGGCTGTTTTATTTTTATTATTTGATTACTTCCCTTCTACGTGACTTTACCGAAAGAACCAAGAAGATGAATCCCTGCAGTCACGAAAGCTTTAAATCGAAATTTCACTTTTGACCCATTCAGAAATTGCAAACTATTTCATTGACTCCCCCCCACACACCCCCCGGACAAACGATGGTCCGGGTACGAAGGCGTTAATTTATTAACGTAAAATTTGTCCCCTTTAGGGAATAGATTTGGGATATTCATTATCTGGGGATGAATGGAGATATTGAAATTGATTATGCTGTGTATGACGTATCAATCGATACGCGGACCGATTGATTTATAACAAAGAGAGTGGCTACATTAAGAGGTGACCCGGGTGGACGGGCTATAATGAGATGTTTCCTCTAAATAGCCGCCGCAAACCCTTAGCGGCGAAATGCACTCATAGGGTACAGATGATTGAAGGCTCAACACAACGGTAAAACCGCACGGCATCTCTTTCACACACAGCACGTGCACTCCGACTCCCGCGCCCGCGATTGGGCACGGTTGGCTACGTACGGCGCGAAGGAAGTTCAACGTACGTACGCACAACACGTGTAGCGAGCCGACGCTGCTGTTGAGAGAACGAGTATCGAGTTTAGGTGGAACGAGGGAATGGTCTCTGGGTCGGGTCACCAACGATTGCACGAAAAAACCTCGGAAGATTGAAGCGAGTTCACAGGTCAAAACCGGTTTGCAGTTTGCCCGCTTAATCAAATAGTGCGAATAATTGTATTTAAAAAAAAGTGTCTTTCGCGCACATTTCATTGGGCGTTGTGGTCAAAGCATTAGAGGAAAATGCAGACACCCCCCCCCCCCCCCCCTTGTTTACATCTGTATGGGATAAAGCGTTTCCCCCTTTCACCTTTCACACACGTGGGGTTTTCTCCAGGTGCTCCGCTTTCTTCTCACGCGAATAACGCACTCAGTGATAGGCTGAAAACAAATCTTAGTACGTAGAGGACCGCAGAACTCGGGCAATTGCTGATAGGCGCTGGCTCATCACCGTGTGGCCGCTGCCTTCTCTGTGGTTCCTCCTCCTGGTCACGTCTCCGAGTCGTCCTCTCTCTGTCTACGAGAGCCGAGGAGCCAATAGTGTGCGGCAATGCGTCACAAGCGGACTGAATAAATAAATAGATAACCCGCTAAACATTGCGAATCAGATAAACGTCAAAAAAGTGACGAGAACAGCAAAGGAGGCACAGCGGGGATGAGGCGGGCGACAGTAAATGCCTAAGCGCCCGACATCAGAGAAAGTGCGATGGAATGACCACAAATTAGGCTGTTAAGAAGGTGAAACAGGCCAATAGGTTAATGGACTCGAATCATATTTTATTTTCACGCAGAAAAAAGCTTTTGACTGTTAAGGTAAAACAGAAATTTACCGCGTCATGGAATTTGACTCACTCCTAGCTCCGTGAATGTTTATTTTAAATTGCCCCGACATATCTTCTTCTTCTTTAGTGCTGCCTAACGGCGTGTGCGACTTCACGATGATATTGGTCCCGGTCTAGCACGGCGTGTAGAGTTTGTGCTGTTGTTAATTGTAGCCATGTTTTGATGTTACTGAGCCATGTCGTTTTTGGCCGTCCTGGTCGTTTTTTCCCTTCGATTTTTCCTTCCAGGATTAGCTTTAATAGCTGGTATTTGTGGTCGTTTCGGGCAATGTGGCCTAGGTAGTAACACTTCCTGCTAATGATGGTCTTCAGCAGTTGCCTGTCAGTGCCCATATCTTGCAGAACTTGTGTATTGGTGGTTTTGGCTGTCCATGGGATTTTCAGCATTCTTCGATACAGCCACATCTCGAAAGCTTCGAGCCTTTTTGTTGCTGTTGTTGTCAGTGTCCACGTCTCAACTCCGTACAGCAAAATTGACCAGATGTAGCATTTCAGTGTGCGCAGTTTCAGTGATGTACTCAAGTTGCGGTCTGCCCCGACATATGACAAATACTATTCGTGGTACAAATTAAAAGCGTGCTCCTAGAGTGTGTGCTGTGATACAGAGGACTAAGTGAAGTCGTCAGTGGTTCGGCACGTACGGCGCACTGCTGGCAAACATCTGGCACATCACCTGCTGCAATAAATAAATAAAAACATTCCTTAGAGAAACATCTTCATCCCGTGACAAAGTTACGTATTTCTTTTAGTTCGATCGCGCGTCAACGTGAATTTGTCGTTAAACCCACCTCCACCCCAAACAGCCAATCAGCAAGGGTTTGCCACGTGTGCGGAACCTGCCAATTTGTCACTAAATCAGCAGCACCGGTTTTTTGCGTTACAGAGCAAAAACCCGCACCGACATTTACAATTTGAGCACGTTGACGCTTCGCCGGTGATTACAGCACACCGGCAAGCATCGGGCGAAATTGTAAAACGTGACTGTGAGATGGAGGAGAGAAGAGAGGGCGAGAGAGAGAGAGTGCAAGAAAGAAAACAAAAATCAACGAGATAAAAAAAAACGGAATATATATACAACGGCAGATCGAACTTGTCAATGAGAGGGCTTTGATCGGCAAGGCAAGTGACGAGACGAGAGGAGAGCGCCTGAAGACGGATTAACGAGCTACATGGGACGGAAAGTAAAACAGACGGACGCGAGACACGTGGAGGGAGCTAGAGGACGGGATCGGAGACGAGACGGAGTGAGCCGAGATCGAGGGGCGATGTCAATCAATGACTCTTTGTCTTACGTGGCAATATCGCCCTCGATTAAAGGAGGCATGGGTGCACATTGCAGCGGAACGGGAACGGTGGTGGGGGGGGGGGCGGCGCACGGAGCAAACAAGAATGATAAAATAAAGTCCGTCAAGAGCTCAGCGGCGAACGTGGCCCGAGAACAAAGATAAATCTGCAACCGCGCGCAGGTTAAAGGGCATCGGCGCGTAACGGAGTACGCACGGGAGAGGTGAGTTAGTCGATAGAAGAAATGAAAAGTGAAAAGTTAAGTCATTATTCTTTGGTTCTTTCGGTTAAGTCACGTCTAAAGATAAAATAATAAATTAAATAATAGCATATTACGACGTTTCGATTGCAACACAAGCAATCATCATCAGGCATAAAAGAAATAGCAACAAAAATCTAACTAGAAAACTATAGACAGACATACAAGCAGACAGACATCACAAGGACACACAGAGAGAGGACACATATCGGCACAAAGAGAGAGGTCGTTTCGTCGAGGACACATATCGGCACAAAGAGAGAGGTCGGAACGTCGTAATATGCTATTATTTAATTTATTATTTTATCTTTAGACGTGACTTAACCGAAAGAACCAAAGAATAATTCCTGCAGTCACGAAAGCTCCAAAATTAAGAGTTAAGTAATTGCTTTTCTTTACTCTTTTGATGTTACGGGGAAGGCGAGTCTGAGCAGGTGCGTCTTGCCCAGGCCACGGAATTGAGCGCTGCCTGGTGGCAAGCTGGCGGAGTGGAGATACAGATACATCTTCTTGGTTCTTTCGGTAAAGTCACGTAGAATGGAAGTAATAAAATAATAAAAATAAAACATAATAAAATAATTCTCACGACGTTTCGGCCATAACACAAGTAGCCGTCCTCAGGTGAAGACAGGAGGTCTGTCGAGGCGACAGCGTCTAAAAGAAAACACCACCACGCTTGGAGCGTCTATTTAAACTGGGTTGGAAGGGGGGGAAATTTAAAGAGATACAGATAGTTTGGGGCAGTGCTTGAGTACGGCTTCGTCCCCCCCACCACCCTCCATCGATGGGACAACGCGAAGCGGAAGATTGCCGCATGTCGACAACGTGTAATTTTTATTGCACGGATTCTTTGAATTAAACTTTCCACGCAGCCCAGCGATTTGCACTTCATGCAGCCACGGAACATTTGCTAAATTGTGACGTGCGCTGTCAAGCCGCAAACGGCACCACACCACTCGTCTAATTGGGGCGACAGCAAGTCCAGAGATTGATGGAGCGTGGGGGGAAAGAGGCGATGCCCGGGAGAAGGAATTACAGCAGGCAGTGGGTTGTTAGCCTAATCAGCGGCGTGATTGAGTGCTGCTCCCTCTCCCAGGAATGGCCTTTTTGTTCTCTGATGACTCCGGGCCCCTCCATCGCGTCTTCGGAAGTGTTTGGGTTATTGAAACGGAAGCCGACGGATAGATGTCAGGGCAAGCAAAAGCATTGGCATATTTGCAAATGTCTGTACAGGGACTCCTCTATTTACGAACGAGTTAGGTTCCAGAGGTTTCTTCGAAAGTCGACTTGTTCGCAAGTCCGACTTTGCCCCTGTCGATTCCAAACATGTTGTACGACGTATACACTAAACACGGGGAATGGCTTTAAAAGTTGTATAATCTCGTGTAGAAGTAGATGTCACTGACACTTGATGTTCTGCAGATGTAGATGCCACCACCGCCATCTATTCCGCGACGGTTGAACTCACGACTCTTGATCCGAACAGGCACAATGCATGTACGGACAGGTTTGTTCGTATCTCTAAAGGTTCGTACGTCGAATGTTCGAAAGTCGAGTTGTCCCCGTAGTTACCTTTTTCTGGTTCGTGTCTCAAAGTGTTTGGGCAACGCGCTGATGAATTGTGCCAGTGTTTCAGAGAGCCGGCCCCTAATAGCGGCAAAGCTCTTTGCCACATTTTGGGTTCACGTTGGATCACCTTCGCGGGAGTAATCGTGGCGTACGCGCTCCCCTACCTCCTACTGTGGACGGACGGACAGATGCACCGCACGTGTGTGTATGTGACCTCCTGCCAGCGGGCGTTCGACACTTCACGTGGCCTCAAGGTGCACATGACCTGGCACAAGCGTCGTGGTGACGTCACCGCCACTTAGTGGCGAATGGCGGTTGTTGTTGTTGTTGTGTGTTGAACTTCATTCGCAACGTACGTAGCCGACCATGCTAACCGGAGTTGCAGGGGAAAGGACAACAGCATTTCTAAAGAAATGAGTTTTGTATCTAGATTTAAAAGTGCATATCTCCAAGCAGCTTCCCAACGTAGAAACAATTCGTCCAACAAACATTTCAGGGCAAAATCATTTGCTCAAGGAATCGTGAGATTCCGCGAAACTTTTCGACAAGGTGAACAAGGACATTCCTGTTAAGATGTTCTAACACCAACTAGATACCTTTTTGCAAGCCATCAAATCTGCATTAACCACGCGTACTTGTGACAAAACATACAAACAAACATGCTCTGATAACATACGCAATATCTTTGAAACCGATTGACCTACGCTAGCGGTAACCTCGTTTATGACCTGCTCTCACCAGTGTCAGGCCAGAGAACGCCAAAAGACGAACAGTATAAAGAGAGAGTAAACCCTAATCTTATTTTTCATACAGTGATATTGGCAAAAAAAATAGTCCCTTGATGAGGACGTTCTGGTTAGAAGTGACAAGTATTAAAAATACCCTTTTACATTTTTTTCGAGAGGGACACATCGAGATAATTCAATTGCTAAACAAATGACTCCTCTTTGCAACGATAGAAAAAAATAAACCTTAGTCACGGTCCATGACTCTAAGCACGGCAGCAGTGCATTGTGCATTCGCGTGCGTTCCACACACGGCACGTTCTCTCTCTCTCTCTACTCTCTCTGTGTCAATCAAGCGCGAGTCTCGTGTCTTTTGTGTATGCGCCCTCGACGTGCGTAGCGAGTTGCTATGTACAGCGAGCCCAATGAACGGTGGCGGGCAGGGCAGCTTGCAGAGTACCGCTGGAGTGGAACGGCTTTGCGCTGCAGGAGCCACATCCAAAAGGTAATTCTGCCCACTCTTCCACGCTGGCATGCCGTCTTACGGAAGGGTCGGGGGTGCCCACGGTTTACCCCACCACACACGACCCTCCAATCACAGAGCAACACCAGTGTATGATGATGGGTGGGTAGAGGCGGTGGTGAGTTGGGAGGGGGGATGTAAGAAATGTTGCATCGGTGGAGATGGAATCGAACCAGTGAACCTCTGGATCGCAGGTTAAGGGTGCTGATCATTGCACTGCGGCAGCAACACTGCCCCGTAAATGGAATTAATCCATGATTTAATTAAAGAAATAAATATAACCGGACAGCAGATTCGAAATGTCGAATATCGGTGGAACTTCGTCCTTTGATGAAATATTCATATTCTTACGTTTTTTCGGTAAAGTCACGTAGGTAAAAAAATTAAATTAATCAAAGTAAAATAAAAAATAAAATAAAAATCACGACGTTTCGGAGGCAACACAAGCTTCCGTCTTCAGGTGGAACCGTCACAGCACGATAGCTCTTCAGGTGGAACCGTCACAGCTCGATAGCTGTACAGCTATAGGAAGCTTGTGTTGCCTCTGAAACGTCGTGATTTTTTTATTTTATTTTACTTTTGTTAATTTTAATTTTAATTGTTTACCTACGTGACTTTACCGAAAAAACCTAAGCATATGAATCCTTGCAGTCACGAAAGCTTCAAATATTTGATGCAATCTCATGAACCCAGCTCGCGCGCGTAAGCTGGGGACATGCCGGGTGGAAGCAGAAGTCCATAGCGCAGTGTTCGGCAAGAGTGGTCAGTCCGCACAGCGCGTGTGATGGATTGCGTCGAACATGAGCTCACAGCGTCGTGGCAGTGCGTGGCAGCAAGGGATTGTAATCCATGGGCGACGCATCTGTTGATTCGCAAGATCGATAACCCTCCTCCTCCTCCGCCAGACTTGTCCGGAGGATTCTGAGCGATCGTGCCTGACACGCCAATGTCCCTGGCAAGCGACCTTGACGTCCACATTGTTGTTTGCTTGTTGTTTGTTTGTTGTTCCCGAACACCCTGAACCTCAATTTACAATTGATGTAACCGTGCAGTTTGATGTACTAATGGTGGCAGCTGGTTTTGTTGTTGTTGTTATCAGAATAATGTATAACCTCAAAAAAATTTGGCAGACATGAATTAAACCCGGGCTTGTATATTCTTGGAATAGATTATATTTATTTGTCGGTTTATTATTTATTTAAACGAGGCCATTCAAAATGAAAAGGAAACGCCAAACAATTAGCAGGAGTGCTCCGATGCGACCGCTCAAGAGACGAGTGACATTTGTAAAACTCCAGAGTGAGGTTACAGGAGGAGCTCTGGAGTTTTTTTGGGGGGAGGGTGAGGGGTCGAGAATCTGCAAACACAAGCTGGGAGAGGCCAATCAATTAAAGGAGCCTCTCCTCTGTGAGGTTCCGGAGCCGCATGCGACTCTTTAAGTGACGGCCTCGTGACGTTGTTTATTAGGGGACCGCCTCCGTCTCGTATTCACCACCACAATGCACTGCGGCTCTTGTTGTTGTTGTTGTTGTTGTTTGACTTGCATCCCACTGGGATATTTGCACACAGCGTTGGTGTACGGTGATTTTTTTCTGCAATATTTTGCTGTCTTTTCTTGGATTTTCTGTTTGCACTTAGTCACATATTCACTTTAAGATGTTTTTTGTTCATGTTTTTGTTTTTTGTTTGTTGCGGTTGCACCCGATTCAAGAGCCGAATGGCTCACAGGGCTATACCTAATAAATGAACTTGAACTTGAAACATCGAGCTTATTTATTTACCAAGTTTGACAGAAACGGCTCTTCTTGTTATGTTGGTTACCCACCCCGGTAATAGAGGATCCCACCAAGCTACAGACCGCATAGGTTAGGCAGCTCTTTGGGGCCGTCCATAAATGACGTCACGCACCTAGGGGGGGGGGTTCAGACATTTGTGACGATGTGTGACGAGGGGGGGGGGGTTGAGAAATGTGACGTCACATCAAAATGCGCAACTTTAAATAAATATAGACAACACGTTCTACTTAATTAAATATACTTTTTTTAGAAATGTTTTCTCTTACAACATCAGAGTGCAGCGGCACATTAAATACGCACTACAATGACAATAGTTTAAAGCGATTTGAAGCACGTTTTATTTGGGGGGGGGGGCAGAGCTTTGTGACGTAATATTTGAAGGGGGGTCTGACTTTTTGTGACGCCGTGTGACGAAGGTAGGGAGTCAAAAATCGTCAAAAA
This sequence comes from Lampetra planeri, assembly GCF_965212315.1. Lineage (NCBI taxonomy): Eukaryota > Metazoa > Chordata > Hyperoartia > Petromyzontiformes > Petromyzontidae > Lampetra > Lampetra planeri. Next base: position 5,158,527 of record NC_136159.1, read on the forward strand.
TCACGTGACGTCATTTATGGACGGCCCCTTTCCCTATATCCAGATGATATCACCATGATCAGCATCAACATCATCATCAGCCATGGTCAATCCACTGCTAGATGAAGGCCTCCCCCAAACCCGCAATCATCTCTCACAATTCTCAGATGTAATAATCCACCCAGCACGTGGTCTGCACACGAGGTGCCGATTTCATCGCTCCGTCTCCCTGGTACACGTCCTCTCGGACGCGTTCCATTCCTTTCGGCTGCAGCTCCTTCATTGTTCTTGGCCAATCGACCATCGTGTCCCCATAAGCGGAACAAATCTGAAAGCACGTCCACCAAGGAGATGGAGCGATGGAAAAAGTTTGTATCCAGCTGGTAGGTAGATTACGACATGGCACCGGCTTGGGGAAGGGTCTTAAGCTAAACTATTCAACAATTTTTCTTGCTGTGGATTTCACACCTGATGATGATTGCTTGTGTTGCAGTAGAAACGTCGTGATAATTTTTCGGTTTAAAGCTTTCGTGACTGCAGAGATTCATCTTCTTGGTTCTTTCGGTAAAATCATGTCATTTTCACGAATTGTATTTTATGATCTTTTATTTTTATTATTTTATTATTTCCCTTCTGCGTGACTTTACCGAAAGAACCAAGAAGATGGGTCGTGATAATTGTTATTGTTTTATATTTATATTATTGTATTATTTCCCTTCTACGTGACTTTACCGAAAGAACCAAGAATAGTCAACTATTTGTTTCATATTATTTTACATAGGTATGGCCACACTGAGCAATACAGCGCTTTTTCAGAAGCAACGTCGCAATCACAAATGATAGCTCAACAAAAGTGGCTCATCACGTGGAAAAAATATTTTAAACGCACGATGTCTATTAAAAATTTTTGGAGGGGAAAAACCGCAGGGAGAGAGAACGTGCAAGACTCCAAATAATCAGGCACCGTCATGGGCACGGGATCGAACCCATGGGCCCTCCTGTATACCAGGCGGGGTATTTGGCTTCTCGCCACCTCGTCCGGTCCAAGCCCGCGGTGACTTTTTTTTTGACAGTTTCGATGGTGCCATTAACCCGCGCGCGTGTCCTCTAAGAGGCGTTGCTCCTCTTCCTGTCCATCGATCTAAACTCGCCCCTCCCACCCTACACCATGACTCTGACCGTACAAAGGCAGTGGTAGTTACATTTTACATTTGTGTCGTTTTCGTTTGAACTTGGAGGAATGTCGCCGAACGGTCAGATGAATGGATGTGTCCTTCTTATCTCCTGGCTGCAAAGCGGCGTTGTGTACGCGGTGTTTCAGAAGTCCTGTGACCCACAATTAATTGAACCCCTGACATGCTTTTTTGTTGTTTCCTTTGCGTATTCATTCGTGTTTTAAATACACCATACTTAAACAAATGTAAATTAAGTGTTAGAGAGTTAAATGGGGGTCACAAGACATCTAGACCACATCTGTGCATGTGCTTGTACCGTACGGTCCTGAATCAACCCACTGCTGTATGTCAACCTCCACAATGCTCAGTCAGTGCGGGTTGGTCAAAGGTGGGGAGCGAATGTGTGCGTGTGTGTGGCCCTGATCTTCCCACCAGAGCGTTCCGCAGCCTATAACACCTGTTTTCCCGACGGTCGCCCATCCGAGAAACTTTCCAGTCTCAGCTCTGCTCAGCTTCCGAGATTTTCGTGAGGCCGGGGGCAATCGGAGAGATTTGGCCCGATGTGGTGTCATTGATACAAACGCGTGTCCGTAAGGGATTCGATGTGTGTGCGCGCGCGTGCGTTGACGTGTGCGGAGCGGTAGTGCAGCGGTTAGCGCGCTGCGCTACGAACCCGGCGGACCCGGGGTTCGATTCGCGCTCACGGCCAACATCAGTGACGATTATCTGAAACGGTCCTGGGCCTCCCCTATGTCGACTCGGCCTCAAATAAGTACCTGGTGCGGTGTGCAAACATTGCCACAAAGGCGGCCAGGCGTAGTGCTGGCCAATCACACCCTCGTGTGCTGTGCGGGCCCTTCATAGGTGCTACTCGCTGACAAGCACTTGCCCCAACAGTCGGTTAAGGCTATACGGGGGGTCTTTGTCTTTATCTTTATCGAACGCGTACCGTGTTTTACATTTCTCAGACGAGCGGGTGCGGGAGCGTAGAGTGTGCCGTTGGGTGTTTGGAAGCGTTGGAGGAGGATATCGACGTTTTTTTTCTTTTAAATTAGCAGTCAATTCTCGATTGAAACAACAAAATGCGTAGATGGGCGGATTTTTGTTGTGGATTTTTTTTTTGGTGTGTAGTTGTGTTCTAGCAGAATGGACAATATCGATTTGGTCGGGGGTTGTGAAATTAGTCAAACGCTGGGCATGTCATGGACGAGTGTTTTTATTTGGCGTCACATTCCCACCTCCCCCACCCACGGAAGAATTAATAATTGTTGGTAAATAGCGACGTGCGGTCAGGGGAGGCAGAGGAGGCACAGCCTCACCTGTGATACTCCAATGAAAATAGCTGTTACGAAAAGTAAAAAATTATGAACTAAAAATTAAGCTTTTTCCACTGATCTGTGTTATAAATGTCATTTCTGTACGATTCCAATCATTTTTATAGTAAAAATCGCCAAATTTGCGGAGCTCCGCTGCAAATACAAGGAGAGACGAGAGGTGAGGCAGCGACCAGCTCGGCCTCCCCTCTGATTGCGCAACCCCTCAGTAACTGGATGGAGCGCGGGCAATAAGCGCGCGCCTGTTACTATCTCTCTGTGTGTGTCACCAATGTAATGTTTGTAGACCCCTTCATTTCTTGTCCTCGCCTTCCATACTCCAGGTAACTTATTTCACGTATCTGTATAAAGATATTTAGGCTCGCTGGTCTCGTCATGAAACTGCAATGAAAAAGCACCAGGGGAGGCAGCTATCACATCTGCCTCACTGAGGACACGTGTCTAACACGCCCCCCTCAGTGAGGACACGCCCCCTCAGTGAGGACACGCCCCCCCTCGGTGAGGACACGCCCCTTCAGTGAGGCCACGCCCCCCTCAGTGAGGATACGCCCCCCTCGGTGTGTAAATCTCGCTCTCATACCAGCCAGTGCCTCCCCAGCCATTGACCTTACCACACGCCACTGTTGGGAAATGAATTAAACTGTAAGGCAATTGCGCCTTCATTTTTTTTCACTGAAGCGTGAAGCCACGTGGCTGCCTGCGTTATTGGGGCCCCCGTGAGATTCCCCGTAGTTCCCACAATGCACGTGTTCATTGCGAAATGACAAAATCTCTGAACCGCTCGCTACGCAAATTTCCACGAAGCAACGCCCAAAGCGGTACCGAGCGCTTTTTTTTCCTGTCTCGAATCAATGCCGCTGGATTTACGCACTCCCGAAAGAAACTGATGGTTTCGAGAAATAAATATCTAAATATTAAGTAGAGATACTGGTACGTGAATTCGACAACATCGGTCTGCTGATCTCTTTTGTTTTTTTATATTGTCCCCAACGACGATCATTATTATTATATAACAATATTATTCTGAGTTACATATCAATGCCTAGTGGGAGAGTGTTTGCTTGGGCAAAGATTGACGATTGCAGACGTTAAAGCAATTAACGTTTTAATAGTTAAATAATGACTTATTGATTTTTTTTGAAAAACATGTTAAATGATTATTCAATTACGACTAAACGATCATTTGATAATTGATTGATAATTATTACATTAATTTCGGCAATTTTTGTAATAATTTTTTCTTATTATTTCATACTGTTCTAATGCTTGTTTAATGATTATTTTATAACTATTTAATAATTATCTAAGACACGTTCAACGTTACGTTGCACACGAGCGCACTTTATGTGTATAGGTCGGGTTCAAGTAGAAAACAGCGGGGCCAGTGTTTCATTTTAAAGATCGGAAGGCACGCGCCTCGGGTTAGGACAACGCATTGAAGGTCTTGAGCCCGGCACTTGTATCGCACTCACTTGCCCTTCCAACTCGGTCACGTGGATTCCATCCCTCGCCACACCGAGCCACCATCAGTGGTGACTGATGTCTGCACCTGCCCTGAACGTCTGGTGCGGTGTATAAACACCGGTGGCTGGACGTGGTGCTAGCCGTCCGCGCTGCCCACTCGTGCACCGAACATTCTTTCCAAATAAATAAATAACAGTTGCTCGCTAGCAATGCCACTTTCCCCAACGGTCCCCTGTGCAGGCTACCCGGGGGAACTTTGTCTTTGTAAGCACGCGCCCAAGGCACGCGACTCCCGCCGGCGCGCGCGTTCGCGTATCGCTGCTGCGCTCAAATCGCGCGTGCAAAACGAAAACAAAAAAATCGAACGCGCAGTGCAAGGAGGCTTAACAGCTTGCCGAGGGCTCGCGAACAGAGAGCCGGCGCAATGGCGGAGCCAGGCTTTTTAGGTAGGGGGGGGCAACCCCTCCAGCAAGGAAAAATGATAGAGGAGTTGTTAGTGAGTAAGGACTTGTCGCTTGCTTTTTATTGGACGCGTGCGTGGCGATGGCGCAACCATCGACCACATCAACTGCAGCGCCACCGCTCCCCGTGGATGAATAATCCCCACTCCCTCCCACTACCTGGCACGGCGTGGGGTGGTCCTCTTCGGGTACAGACAGTGGATTGGGTAAACGTTAGTTCAACACGTAGAAGGCTTTTGGGTTAGATTGCGTAAATATTTAAGTGTGTCGTTAAAACCCGCCACCACCCGACACAGCCAACTAGTAAGGCTTGTCACGTAAACAGAACATGCCAATTCGTCACTAGTACAGCACACGGGTGCGCTGCATGCCTATAAAGGGCACCATACTTCAAAAAGGATTACCGTTGGTACGCCTATTTTAATACACACAATAGACAGGAAGGACAATATCAAAGGGCTCGCATAATGCACATGCATAATGTACGTTGACTCATTAATTACCCCTCCCCCCCGCACTTTGCGCAAGAGCGCAGAAGCGTGGTCACCACATCTACGCCTCTACATAAGGAACGAAACAGGTGGATTTCTCCACAAATCTGGCTGTCGCCTGATGAAGCTAGTTGTAATGACTGGCGAAACGTCGTACTCAAATTGTAAATATTGTGGCTTGGCTCTCCAAGACACCGGTTAGTGCTGTACTAGTGACGAATTGGCCACGTTCTGTTTACGTGACAACCCTTACTAGTTGTCGGGTGGTGGCGGGTTTTAATGACACGTATATTTACGCGATCTAACCCCCCAAAAAACCTGAGAAAACGTCGTGCGAGTACAACGACAAGGGGCGAAGGCGCGCAGAGTCGGGGAGAGCAATCGGCAGACGACAGCCAAAAACGCATTTCGGACACGAAATTAAGAGTGGGGACTGACCGAGATGAAGGTGCTCGCATTCCGCCGAATGAACACGCAGAGGAAGGGCGCGCGGGCGGACGGGCGGGGAGGGGGGCAATTCCATACACCCTTGGGAGTCATGAGCAGTAATCCTGGGCCGTGGCGGTGAGAGACAATGGATTTAGCGCTCCGGCACGCAGGGCTGTGAGGTGGCGTGCGGTGGAAGGGGTTGGGGGGGGGGTGGGCTGCTGAGTAATTTATTTGGAATAAATTCTGCCGGGTGTCGGTGGAGATTGATATGCCTCTTGGGCTCCCGGCGTTTTTGGTCGTCTGGCTATACCCCCCCACCCTCCTTGCCCCCCAGCCTAGTTACAGCTATTCCCATTTCCAGGCACATTGAATTCCACGATGACTATTTCAAGCCGGTGATAACGCGATCGTACGCGTTGCGAGCTATATAGCACTTTACCCTCGCGATAGAATTCCTAAGTTGGCGTATATCTGTTGCTGTTGGTTTCTAATCGAAATTGCGTTTGAGTGCAGCTGCTACTGCTGCTGCTGCTGTTGGCGGCGGTTGTTGTTGTTAAATCGCAGAGGGAAATGAACTTGAGATCGCGTCCGTATGTCCCGGGCAAGATGGCCCAATAATTCGTTCATTCCGCCGATCGTTGACTGCGCAACTGCCGTGCACAGCTCCCGTCTTTCAATCACACTCCTCCTTGGGTTAAGCGGGCCAATTGACCATACTTCACCCGCACAGGCGTGCGTCTAGTTTTGCTGGAGGTGGAAAAATCGTTCGTTGTTAGGTCAGCATTTGGACAGATTTGTTCAAGCCGTGGCATTTATCTTCTTGGTTCTTTCGGTAAAGTAACGTAAAATAATAAAAATAAAACATAATAAACACAATTCTCACGACGTTTCGGCCACAACGCAAGCAGCCGTCCTCAGGTGAAGAACAGGGCTGTCGGAAAGACAGCGTCCGAATGAATGTCTTTCCGACAGACCTGTTCTTCACCTGAGGACGGCTGCTTGCGTTGTGGCTGAAACGTCGTGAGAATTGTATTTTATTATGTTTTATTTTTATTATTTTATTATTTCCGTTCTACGTGACTTTACCGTAAAAACCAAGAAGATGAATTACCTGCAGTCACGAAAGCTTTAAACCGTGGCATTTAGGTTTTTTTTTTGGTGGCTCTGCACTATGCTGGTACCTGAGCCGCACACGAGCCTACAGCAAACGGACTTGCCGTGGTGGCCTTGCCCAACCCAAGCGCCATCCAGGCTCACCCCTCTTGCTGAGCTCGTGAGGATTTAACGAGATGCAACTGCCTACCGGGCACCTTTAGGCAATTGCCTCGGAGTGTCAATTAAGCGAAACGAAGCCGAAATGGTACGTCCTTAATTCGTATTACTTGTGGGAGGGTTTTTCATTTATGCAACTTTACAGCTCCTAAAACTCATTGTCGTTATCATTATGCAGTAAGGGACGCAAGTGGATTATTTTCGTTAAAAAAGTGGCTCATTCTGAATGGCAAGCACACCAGCCTGTGAGACAAACGGGTTACAACCAAGAGGATTCGTATGTACGTTGAACTTATTTTGCACCGTACATAGCCAACTGTGCTAGTCGGAGTCGTGTTGGGGAAGGACAACAAACTAAACACACATAAATCAGTTCGAAAGAATTTAGTTTTCAATCTATACTTAAAAGTGCATAGCTCCAATGGCTTCCTAATATCGGACAGAACCATAGTGACCCACAGAGACCCACAGAAACCCACAGACACCCATAGAGACCCATATGTATGGTGAACTTCTTTCGCACCGTACGTAGCCAACCGTGCCTGCCGGAGAATTCAAGGCGGCCTTGTGGCTCGGGAGAAATGAGCACCGCACCTGGCACTGAACCAGAACCGCTGAGAGCCTGGGTTCGACTCTGGGTCTCAGCCTCCCGTGGTGGGCTCTCAAGTGAAGTCAATTTAAACTTTTGCTTCACACGTCGGCGCCTTTCTGGCACAAATCTTCCACCCAAAGCGCGTCATTTGTGTCGTCCTTCCCCGCACCTACGATTCGCACGATTGGCTACGAACGGTTACGAAAGAAGTTCAACATACATAGTGAGTCGGTGGTGTTTGCTCAGCTACATTCTTCATCTTCTTCACATGGCTGACGTTGATGCAGAGCAACGACTTCCAATTGGACACCGCGGCGGTGCATGAGCCAGACGTCTGCGTCAGGAGTAGCGCCAGCAGAAAACGACCCTCCCCCCGAGAGAGCAAGCCCGGCTCGGCTCGGATGTGGCAGTGGAAAAAAAGGGGCTATTACTCACGATCCTCTTCTGTCTCTTCCCTCCTTTACCTTTCTCTTGCGACCCCCCTCCCCTTCCCCCAATCCCCTTCCACGACGCAGCTGGTCCTGTTCCGCGTTGTGCAGACGTCCCAGCCGGGCCCGCAGTTCACGCAGTGCGCGACGCACGGCAGCTTCCCGCAACGCTGGCAGGGAAGCCTCTACTTTATGTTCACCTTCGCCTGCCTCTTCCTGCTGCCCCTGCTCATCATGGTCTTCTGCTACGCGCGCATCCTCCTGGAGATCGTGCGGCGAGGCAGGGAGAGGGATGGAGTGGCGCACGGTGGGTGGGTGGTGGGTGGGTGATGGGTGGGTGGCATGGGTGGGTGGGTAGTGGGTGGGTGGTGGGTGGGTGTCATGGGTGGGTGGGTGGTGGGTGGCATGGGTGGGTGGTGGGTGGGTGGCATGGGTGGGTGGTGGGCGGGTGGTGGGTGGGTGGCATGGGTGGGTGGCATGGGTGGGTGGGTGGTGGGTGGGTGGTGGGTGTCTGGCTTGGGTGGGTGGTGGGTGGTGGGTGGGTGGCATGGGTTGGTGGTGGGTGGGTGGGTGGGTAGTGGGTGGGTGGCATGGGTGGGTGGGAGGATAGGGTGGGCGGGCGACGGCTCCCCCGGCTTTTCGTTCGCGTAGCGGTAAAAGAGTAGGGGAGGGGCAAGTTTGAATTTTAACCCCGGCACAAAAATTCTGAATTCAAATCAGTAAATGATGAGAAAATCCATCACAACAGAAAGGTTAGTGGAAACGGGAAAACAATTATATTAAAAAACGCCCAAAGATGTCCAATTCCTGTAGTAAGAAAAAAAACTGTCAGCCTTTTGCAGACCACCAGCTCAAAAGAACCGCACGTGTGACCGTTTTGTCTCTCAATGTGATTACGACACGCATGAATTTCTCCGTGCATTTTTGGGCACTCATCACAGCTTTTGTTTAGCTATTTCTCATGAATGACCGTGTTTCTGAACCATGTGTCATCGAAGGCTGGATATCCATGTGTTTCCCTCCATATATTCCTGCTGCCACTCTCTCTCTCTCTCTCTGAAGTGTTGTCCTCCTCTTCCTCCCTCTCTCTTCAAAAATTCCACCGGAATCATTGGCGGTGTCCTTCCGTGATTACGAAGCCGAGTTTTATCAAGAGCACTTTCACCCGGGGACCGTGGGAATGAGAGCGAGAGAGGTTAGCGAGACGAGGGGGGGGGGGGGGTGATGAGTAATTGGGGATCGGGAGATTGGAAGAAAAGAAAAAAAAAACCTCGAAATGGCGAGCTGCGTAACGTGGGCTGACCGCCACCAAATCTAATCCCGCGCGCTCACCTGACAGGTCGTGTTCGTCGGGACAATTCCGCTTAAACGTAGGGGATTTTTTTTCCTCTTTTTTTTACTCGTGCACTATTAACCTCGCGAGCGTTTAAACCACCGCATCGCGTTCCGCTTGCGAAATCGGTGCAGAAGGACGCCCGCTACGCTGCCCGCTCAAGCAAGCCTGCGTGAGCAGCGCTCGTTTCCGTAGCCCAACGGCGTCAATTCCACATTACGGTGGCGGCCGTTGTGTTTGTACTCGTCACTGTGTGACGACAGGCGGGGTCGATGTGCCGAGCGGTGGTACAGCGGATTGCAAACTGCACTAAGAACCCGACGACCCGAGTTCGATTTCCCGCTCACGGCGGAGAAGACCAGTGACGATTATCTGAGCCGGTCCTGGGCCTCCCCTAGGTCGACTCAGCCTCAAATGGGCAACTGGTACGGTGCGTTAACATCGCCACTAGGCAGACAAAGGCTGGGGGTGGGTGTGTTGCTTTCCACCCCCTCGTGTGCCGTGCAGGCCATCCTAGGTGCTCATTAACTGCACTTTCCCCAACAGTCGGTTAAGGCTATACGGGGGATCTTTGTATTTGACGTGCTGAGCTGCGGGCCCGGGGATTGAACTCGTACACCTTCCTGGTGTCTTCCTGACGATGGCTATCATTGTGGAGTGAGTGAAATCTGAACCGGCCCTGCTCCTCTGCCTTCGCCAATCCGCACTGACCAGTATGGTGAAGTATGGTCAAACAAACCCCCCCCCCATGACCGACACAGCATTGTGCATTGGGGGAGTGGTGGGCATCGTCGAGTAGTGGATTGACAAAAAAAAACTTCCTTAAATGATTAATGGGACTTTTTTTGCCAGTTTCCAAAATGATGAAAAATAAGAATAGGTTTTAGCTTTTCTGGCAATAAAAAAAGGTGGTGTTAAGAGGTCCAAACACCGAATATATTCCTTTTGCAAGGCATAAAATTCTGCATTAACCACACGTACTTGTGGAAAAACACCCACACGAACATGCTCGGACAAACATGCTTGTCTTTGAAACTGATTGGCCTACACCAGACAGCCTTCTTTATGACCTTGTCTCGCCAGCGTTAGACCAGAGAACGCCAATTAACAACAATCGATGAGTCATTCCGCAAATTACTCATCAATTACTATTATTTTACTGCAAATACACGCTGACAATTATCACGACTAGGGGGTTGGGCAGGAAATAAAACCACGTGTCTCCGAACATGCCTCGGCCAGGTGTTGGGAGGTCGTCCAAGGAAGTTAGAGGTTCCGAATATCAGCAAATTATTATTTTTTGTCTACGTGACAAACCTTACTAATTGGCTGTGCCGAGTGGTGGCGGGTTTAACGAGACGTTTAATATTTACGCGATCACCCCCCCCCCCCCCAAAAAAAACTGTCATTGATAACATTGATCGCAAAAACCTACTACGTGTTCAACAAATCATTCTTGCTCTGCTCGGCGGACCTGTGACAACGCAACGATAACGAACAAAACAGCATTCTTCTCGGCGCCGTCGTCAGCATCGCCGTCGTGCCCAAGGAGGAGACGTCCCGTCCGGGCTCACGACGAGAGGGCCGCAAGCCGCGCCGCCGTTCAAATCAACCGAGCGCCCGAAGGCGATCGCAAACAAAACATAATACCCGCCAAAGGTGGCTTCGACTAACGGGGCCTAATTGCGCGCGTGCAAGCCGATCACACGGCTCGCCACGAGATACCTCTCACATACCCCCCTCCCCTCCTCCTCCACCTCCACCCACCCCCACAGCCACCGCCATCTCTCACCCCGCTGAGTCGCCATCTGCTCCGATAATTGTACCGAAATATATGATGGAGGGCGGGGGAGGGGGGATACGGTGGAGGGGGGAGTTGCAATAGCAGTGGGGAGAATGGGGAAATGTGGAAAGTGGGGAGAGGGGGGGGCTCAAAGAGAAGACTTTTGAAATGCGTGTGAAATCGAGAGAGGCCCACAATTATCCCTTGGCCAGTGGCAGCGCTAGACGTGGCGCGAAGTAAAGCACAGAGCATAATCTCCCCAAGTAGCTCAAGGAGTCCGGGATTAATGAAAAATAAATGGTAAATCAAATATCAGCTCGAATTCAATTCCTAATGCGCATAAATCCAATTATTATTAAAAATCTCATTAATCTCTCTCGTCTCATTACACCTCTATCTATTTAATCCACATTTCTTACCTCGCTACCGACCAATATCTCTGTTTATTTATCTATCTGCTGTCATCTCAATCAGAGATAGAAATTAAATGGGGAGTTCCCCAAAAACAATTGCTGCTTTGGGCCTCCAATGGGCGAGCGCCACCGATCTCGCCGTTCCTGACCACCGCCAAAGACAAAGATCTCCGTGTAGCCTTAACAGACTGTTGGAGCAAGTGCCATTAGCGAGTAGCACCTATGAAGGCTGGCACGGCACACGAGGAGATGGGGTGGCCAGCACCAGGGCCCGACCGCCTTTGTCTCCCTAGTGACGACCACCACCATTAACCACTCCCAGTGGCCGGTATTGACTCTTTGTTGAGAGTCGTGGCTGTTAAACAAAACATGACGGCTGAACTAAACTGCCTCATTGCCAATGGCACACAAACGCACACAACAACAACAACAACAGAAGAACCCATCGCGAGTATCAATGTTCCACTTTGTAAATTAAAGGTGCATGGCCGTGAGAGATGGCAACAACCTGGAAGAAGCCTTCATCCAGCAGCGGCATTGCCCATGACCGACGACAGTGATTTAAACCAGCAAGGGCCCCGTATCGATTTAAAGCTTTCGTGACTGCAGGGATTCATCTTCTTGATTCTTTCGGTAAAGTCACGTAGAATGGAAATACTAAAATAATAAAAATAAAACATAATAAAATAATATTTTATTATGTTTTATTCTTTCGGTAAAGTCACGTAGAATGGAAATAATAAAATAATAAAAATAAAACATAATAAAATAATATAATATTAAATAATATTTTATTATGTTTTTTTCCATTCTACGTGACTTTACTGAAAGAACCAAGAAGAAGGGCCCGTAGTTTAGATTCAGCCCCCCCTTGCTGCCACCGACTGGTAACCGGCGGCATTTGTTCACCAAGCCTGCTGATGAGACCCAAAAGGGTCGAAACTCACCCCCAAAATGTGCTTTGCCGAACCAAATGTTGCCGCATAATATCCGCCTGGCAAGTGAGTAGGCCGATGGACTGTTCGTATCGTGTGTATGCGTGTGTCTATGTATGTTGTATGTATGTATGTTGCATGTATGTTGTGTGTATGTATGTTGTATGTATGTTGTATGTATGTAGTGTATGTTTTGTGTATGTATGTTGTATGTTGGGTGTATGTATGTTGTATGTATGTTGTATGTATGTTAGTTGTATGTATGTATGTTGAACTTCCTTTCGCACCTTACGTAGGATACCAAACTGCACACACACACACCGGTTCTAAAGACATCGTTATTGCGCGTGGAGGAAATGAACGAAATTGTGCTTAAGTGGGCAGCAGACGTCTCAAACGCAGGTTCATGTAACCCCCTGTGACAGGGACGGGGGGGGGGTCAGGCCTCGTTTTCGTTCCCGCGTGTGCCAATGTTCTCCGTTTAATGACTCGGGCGGTGTGCATGTTGCTGCTGCTGCCGCGTGCGGCTCTCACGCGAGTTAAGCGAACTTGCCTCCTGTACGGAGTTGACACGGCGAGGCTCAGGGTACATCGATCCACCACTCATGTCAGCCCAGCTGGAGTCGGTGGGTGGCTTCTCTACCCCCACCCCCTCCCCCGCAGCCTATAACGCCTGGTTGTGCGTGGTGGTTAGAGAGTTCGGCTATGCAAAGACTCTTAGATTGCGATAGTTTGTTGTGCGTGAAAACGCTTCAAACGTCATTTTACGGGCGTAGCAATGCGTAAACTGTACGGGGGTGGTCCAGATGCCTTGTGACCCCCCCCCCCCCACCAATTAATTGACCCCTAATTTTCTTTTCCTTTGCATATTCATTTCTGTTTTAAATGAAGCTCGCTTTAAAAAGTATGCGTTTTAGAGAATTAAATTGGGTCCGTAAGACATCTGTACCACCCTGGAGTGTCGAGAGCTTTGTCTATCCGCTGCTGGATGAAGGCCCTCCTGCTTACGCCACGCGGGTCGTAGGAGTCATTTGACCATACCTCACCACGCTGGTCAGTGCGGGTTGGGGGAATATGATATGGCGTAGATGTGGGGAGCATAGGCGTACAGTCCAATCGTGGATTTTGCGAGTCCAATAATCGATGAGCAAGGGCAATTCATCATTTGACCAATTATTTTGATCACCAAGTTTTCGGGCAACCCCGGTTTTCTAGAGGGCAAAGCCCTCCTGGCAATGCAACATTGGAGTAACATTTGGTTAACATTTGTATTAAATGTGGCGTCTTGCCCTCTTAACATTTGTTCGGTCACTCGTATCTCTTCAGTCGCGAGCCCGACCTCTCTGATGAGACGCCCTTCGCCGAAACCGCTCCCGAGTTTTGCTCGCATCTTGATCACTGCGGAACGACCGCATTCCCAGGAGGCCACGGTGGTCCGATGGGTTGCGTTGAGAGATGCTTTTGATCATGTCCTCTGCTGATCCGTTGAGTTTAATTTAGGGATCACCTTGACGATACAGCCCCGCTACAGACAGACGGACAGACGGACAGACGGACAGACGACTACTGCGACAATTAGTATTTTATTTTACAAGGTTAAGGCCCACTGAGCTACAGTATCTATGTCTTTTTCAAAAGCGACCTGGAAAAAAATTATAGCTCAACGAAGTGGCTCGTCACTGTGTGGACACTTTTAGTGGCGGGCAAACATTCCAACCGCACGTCTCTAGACGTGGAGTGAAACCCTCGAGGACCCGGAGAAGAATCCACGCAAACACAGGGAGAAAGAGAGAGAGAGAGAGGTTACATGCAAACTCCAAATATACAGCAGGCGTCAGGATCTAGATCGAACCCACGACCTCCTGTAAACCAAGTGAGGTAGTTAACATCTCCTCGCCACCGTGGCGCCCCGTGACAAGACGGACAGAGCTGACGCATTGACGCGTTCGACCTTTGTTGGGAAGCGTTACAAACAAACAAACAAACGACAAATGTGTTTTGTCGGTCATAACTCCGTGCCGGGGGATCTCATTGCTACATCCCCTCGCCACCCCCCTCCCCTCCCCTCCCCCCGAACAGACGCCAAGGCGGTCACCTTGCGCTGCTCCTCCAACAACATCCCGCGAGCGCGCCTCCGCACCGTCAAGATGACGGCCGCGATCGTGGGCTCATTCCTCGTCTGCTGGACTCCGTACTACCTGGTGGGCATCTGGTACTGGTTCTGGCCCGCGGCGCTCGACCAGGGCACCCTGCCCGAGTACATCAACCACATCGTCTTTCTCTTCGGCCTCCTCAACGCATGCCTGGACCCCCTGGTGTACGGTCTGTTCAGCGGCCAGTGGCACGGCACGCTCTGCTACCGCTACTGCTGCTGCTGTTGCTGGTGGTCATCGTCGTCGTCGACGCGTCGCCGCCGTCGTTCCGGAACGACCACCGGAGCGACGACCTCCAGTCGCGGCACGATGGCGAGCAGCGAGCTCGAGCCGCAGCCAACGCTGGCCACGGCCTCGGTCGACCTCTCTGCGCCGCTGCAGCGGCAGGGGTGCCCCCCCGTTCAATAACGGGACGAGGAGCAAGGATGCAGTGGTGGTGGTGGTGGTGATGCTGTGGATGGGTGGGTGGGTAGAGTGTGCGGAGTGGGTGGGTCAATGGGTGCGTGGGTGAAAGGGTGAGTGGGTAGGTGGGTGAATGAGTGAGTGGGTGGTTGCACGGAGTGGGTGGGTGAATGGGTGAGTGGGTGAAAGGGTGAGTGGGTGGGTGGGTGAATGCGTGAGTGGGTGGGTGCGTTATAGGGTGAGTTGGTAGCTTGGTGAATGAGTGAGTGGGTGGTTGCGCAAGGTGCGTGGGTGAATGGGTGAATGGGTGAAAGGGTGAGTGGGAAGGTGGGTGAATGAGTGAGTGGGTGGTTGCGCGGAGTGGGTGGGTGAATGGGTGAGTGGGTGAAAGGGTGAGTGGGTAGGTGGGTGAATGAGTGAGTGGGTGGGTGGGTGAATGCGTGAGTGGGTGGGTGCGTTATAGGGTGAGTTGGTAGCTTGGTGAATGAGTGAGTGGCAGGTTGCGCGGAGTGGGTGGGTGAATGGGTGAGTGGAGTAGAGTGAGGGGCGGTAGTGTGGTGGTTAGAGCACTGCGCTACAAACCCGACTACCCGAGTTAGATTCCCACTCACGGTCAACATCCGTGACGATTATCTGAACCGGTCCTGGGCCTCCCCTAGGTTGACTCAGCCTCAAATGAGTACCTGGTGTGTTGTGTAAACGTCGCCACTAGGGAGACAAAGGCGGCCAGACGTGGTGCTGGCCACCGACCCCCTCGTGTGCCGTGGCGGGCTCCATAGGTGCTCGCTTACAGCACTTGCCCCAACAGTCTGTTAAGATTATAGGGGTGATCTTTGTCTCTGTGTATGCCAGGTATCAACTTTATCGACAGCTGGCACGAGTTTTACATTTTACTTTCTGGAGCATCTAATTACCTGGAGAATACCCTGAATATTGATGAAAAGTGTGTGCTCCACATTTGACTATTTGGATACTTGTCAAAAAATTACCTATAAAAGAGGTTTTGTGTTGTTTACATTTGGGCGAATTTATAGGTTGATGCATCCAGAGCCGTACCTAGGGGTACACGGCGAATCGGGGCGAGTGCCCTGGGCCCCGCACTTTCGGAGGGGGGGGGGCGGCGGGGGTAATGATCACCCCTCGAGCTGTCTACCCTCCGGTATAGATCATTTTTTTAAAAATCGATTCAAGAATCGATGAGTTCACATTGGATATCTCGTGACCGATGCATCAGTACAACCCTATTATGTTTGTATGAGCGTAATGATAGTGAATGTACACTATGAAATCTCTTTTACCAGTGGCAAAATATAGTAGTAGGTTTTTACCCTTTTAAACTGGTACAAATCTGACACCTTTATTCAAGGCATCATGTTTTGACTACTTGTGTTGTGGTTATTGCAAACATGATGCCTTGAATAAGGGTGTCAGTTTTGTACCAGTTTAAAAGGGTAAAAACCTACTACTATAGTGAATGTTGTTACCTCCATCCTCCAGCCCGCTCGTTGATGCCTTGAGTGTTGCGAAAAAAAATCACCAATGTAATAATACATTCTGTTTTAACACTGAAGTTAATGTAGCAGCCAGAATCAGAATCTTTATATAGGCTGGAGGAATCCGATGAGCTATAAAGCTCTTTTTTTACAGCAGTCCAGTAGGGGCGGGTCGACAATTGGCTGAAGGGTTCGTGTGAATACATTACAAACACATTTTCCATTATATTAAAAAAAACATTGCTGCTTTCTTATGCGACTTGATTGCGTTTTGTGAGCTTGTTTGCAGTAGGGTTCCTGCATCGGTTTTGTGTAAATATGTTATATTTCATTGTATTTTGCTTTGGTAGGGATCACGTTCCCTCCCTGCAATGTCCTGAAAACGAATTTCTTTAGAACTGCTTTTGTGTTTAGTTTGTTGTCGTTCCCCCGCACCTCCGATTAGCACAGTATGCTACGTACGGTCCGAAAGAAGTTCAACATACATACAAACTACTGTACACTACACTATACACTATACTATTACACACTACACGACTATACTACATTCGGAACTAATTTCTTTAGAAAATCTTTTTGTGTTTAGTTTGTTGTCCTTCCCCCGCACCTCCGATGAGCACGGTTGGCTACGTACGGCGCGAAAGAAGTTCAAGTGCATAGCTCCGGTGGCTTCCTGATATCGGAAGGAAGAGCGTTCCAGACGGCCGCAGGAGCGCGCCTGAAAGCGCATGAGCGGTGACCGCCTTCATTCGATGGTTAACCCAAAGCCGCTGCGAGGATGACCGGAGTTGGGTGATGATGGTTTATGCTGCTTTGACGAGATCAGCAAGTTGTTTTGTTCTAGATTTGAAGCTTTCGTGACTGCAAGGATTCATATTCTTAGGTTTTTTCGGTAAAGTCACGTAGGTAAAACATTAAAATTAATAAAAGTAAAATAAAATAAAAATCACGACTTTTACTTTTATTAATTTTAATGTTTTACCTACGTGACTTTACCGAAAAAACCTAAGAATAAGTTGTTTTGTTTCATTTGTGACAAGCACTTTGTACCGTTAACCGATATTAATCGATGAATCGCTGCAACGTTCCCATTCTAGTTTGCATAACGAGTTAATAAAAATACCTACTGTCTTTGTTTGATAAAGTTCAGTTAGCTTACCGTTTTTCTCTCTCCCCAAAACGGGGGAATGCGTTTCTCTATAGTGACCTCCACCGCCGGCGTCTTGTGCTGTGATGGAACGCATTGTTTTTTAAAGTGGTGTCCTGTTGAGAATCTGTCGCGTGTAGCTTATTTTAGAGTGGTGCGAAGATGATATACGAGTCTGCCTGGGCAGAACCCATCACGTGCAGCTGATACGATCTTACACTCATTCACCGAGTCCTCTAAATGTGTTTGGTGTGGGTTTCATTCTAAACAACTTGTTTTTTTTGTGACGCTATTTCCTATTCAAATACATTACTTGTAAGTATTATTTACATGTATTTACTCTGCGATGATTTTTTTCTTGTGATGTCAATTTTGTTCTCGTTATTTACGTGTTAGTTTATTTTTGTTAGCTTAAGTAGCGGGTTTTGTTTTTATATTTGTGGACGGAATTGGATAATTGATGTGCAGCATTGTGGGATGCAATTGCATGAATGACGCTATATAATATTAAATTATTATTACAACATTTTAATGACCATATCCATATTCAATAAAATTTTTGTTACAATAAAAAGTGGCACTTTCCATAATAAAGGTGCTTGCTTTAGATCGCGTAAATATAAATGTGAGGTTAAACCCGCCACCACGTGACATAGCCAATTAATAAGGGTTTTCACCTTAACAAAACAATGCCAATTCGTATCTAGTACTGCACACCGGTATGTTGGAGAGTAAACCCACAACATTTACAATTCGAGTACGTTCGCGAAAGCCTCCGTGTAAAACCGAGTGGCACTCTATTCAGATCAGAAAAGTTTATTGCAAGCACAGTGATGTACACCACGATTCCTGCACCAGGTGACCGCGGTGCTGGCGAAACTGGGGGGGGGGGGGCTGTTGGCGGCGGGGGGGGGGTCCCACATCGGATCCATGAACTTTTTTAGAGATGACAGACAATATAGCGACGAGAGTTAGAGATGTAAATCATGGCCGGACACCTTTATTGATTTATTTTCAGTACTCTTGGGCTCTTTCGGTAAAGTCACGTAGAAATAAAATAATTTAAATAATAGAATACGACGTTTCGATTGCAACACAAGCAATCGTCATAAGGCAGAAAACAAACGTAGTGAGCTTAGAAATACAATGCAATCCAACACAGAGAATCGGCTAACACAAGTCAGCACCTTACCTGGTTGAATACGTCCTTCCAAAGATTGCTAAATTTGAGAGAGAGAGACAAAACACAGACACGGAGACACACAAGCAGAGAGAGAGACAACACAGAGACACACAGAGAGAGACACACAACTGCTTGTGTGTCTGTCTGTGTGTCTCCATGTCTGTGTTTTGTCTCTCTCTCAAATTTAGTTCTACCTGATGACGACTGCTTTTGTTGGAATCGAAACGTCGTATTCTATTATTTAATTTATTTTTTTTCTACCTGACTTTATCGAAAGAACCAAAGAGTAATTCCTGCAGTCACGAAAGCTTCAAATCAAGTTTATTTTCAGTAGTTTACCATCAAGATTAAAATCAATTCATCATATGCACCAGCCATTCCTTGCGTGTGGACGTAATGTCACTGTGCACACGTGCGTGGAAATCCTTTGGTCGCTTTTGGCCAATATACTTTAAATACTCGCTGGTTCTTTCGGTAAAGTCACGTAGGTATAAAATAAAATAAATCACGACGTTTCGATCGCAACACTTCAGCAAAAAAAATTATTGCTGTGGTTTCCCACCTGATTGCTTGTGTTGCGATCGAAACGTCGTGATTTATTTTATTTTATACCTACGTGACTTTACCGAAAGCACCAATAAGTATGGATTCATGCAGTCACGAAAGCTTCAAATCATTTAAATGCTTTTTTTTCAGTGCAATCTTTCGTTGGTCGCTTAAAGCACAGCAAATGATGTGGGCAGGGGAATGACTGAAGTTGAATGAAACCACCCTGGGCTAATCCTGAATTGAAGCCGGCTCGAGATGCGTCGACGGCACCACGATCGAAAAAGAAAACTGAATGCGATCACAAAGACATCATGATACCTCCCTTACCAGTATCAAAATATAAGGTTTTAGAGCCTAGTCTCAAAGCCTAGTCTTTGTGCTGTTCGCCTTTTGGCGTCCTCTGGTCTAACACTGTTTGAGACGAGGCTCTAAAGAAAGCTGCCTCGGGTGTGGACCAATCCGTTTCAAAGACAATGCTTATGCTACCAGAGCATCTGTTTTTTTGCATGTTCACCACAAGTATATGTGGTAAATGCAGACCTGATTCCTTGCAAAAGGTTTCTGTTTGGTGTTTTAACATCTTAACATCTGATGTATAACTGTCCGTGGTGCTGACGGTAAGAAAATAACCGGCACTTTTTTCAAATTTTATTGCTGTGGATTTCACACCTGATGATGATTGCTTGTTTTGCAGTCGAAACGTCGTGATAATTTTATTGTTTTATATTTGTATTATTGTATTATTTCCCTTCTACGTGACTTTACCGAAAGAACCAAGAATATTTTAATACCTGTTTTTTTGCCAGAAAGGGTAAAACCTATTCTTATAGGTGTACAGTTTCCCCATTCTTACTCATGCATTTGCTCTCTGCCATTTTTGATATCCGCGAATGGTATCTGGAACTCTACACGATTGCATCTCATCACTTTTCATCACTGAAATGAAGTGATTAGAGATAATGTGATAGGAGATAAAGTGATGAGTGATGAAGGTAAATTAATTTACAAACTATTTTTGTATACTTTAATATTCATTATTATTTACTTGCTGATTATCATAACGATTGTTTTTGTGTTATGATCATTTTCACGTAGTTAATAGCTTATATGCGTATTCATTTAGGGCAATTCACAAAAAAAAAGATAGTTTATTCCCAGGCCAACATCATTATCCGCAAAGATTTGGCAACGAAAAGGGACGGTCACAAACAAAGACGAGCGAGGCATTAGCGCGTAATGGAAGGGTAACGTCTAATTATATTTGGCTGAGGATTAATATTTGAAAGGCTATATTTAAAAAAGTGTAAGATATAATCCCACAATGAATGCGCACACACACACACAAAGCAGACTATTGACTGCAGGAGGCCATATTTTGATTAATTTCATCCGAATTGGAGAGTCCCCCTATTGAGCCATTGTCACTGGTCTCCTAATGGCGTTAGCCCCTTTAAATATGACTGATGCCCTCTCTGCGTATGCTTGTACAACGGTGTGATTGCGTTGGTGGGGGGGGGGGGGAATGGTATTCTACACAATTTCTGATTAATCACCGCTTTGTCAAAATCCGCCGCTGAACGGAGGCCTCCTCACTCCACGTCGGTCATGCGGGTCGTTTGACCATACGTCACCGCACTGGTTAGAGGCAATTGCCGATGTGGCAGTTGTGGTGGTGTGGGGTTGAAGGTGGTGGAGGGGGGTGATGCAGTCCTGGTCAGATATGACTCCCCACTGATGTGAGCCATGGCCAGGAACCAAACATCTAACTACTGCCTTCGGAGTGCATTTCTTAACAGTTTAAAATGTCAAACTTAAGAAAAGTGAAGGGGTTTGAGACAGGACGTGTTTTGCATTTTTAAATGATCTAGATTGAAAACTCGTTTCTTTATAACTGCTTCTTGTGTTTAGGTTGGTGTCCTTGCCCCGCAACCTCCGAGTAGCACGGTTTGGCTACGTACGGTGCAAAAGAAGTTCAACGTACATAACATAGACACCTCACGGCTATAAGGGAGGATGGCCAATGATTTAGATTAATAACAGTGGCGGCCAAAGAACGAAACGGATCCAAGAGGGAGGACGTCCAAAGAGGAGATGGAGCGATTAAATCACTTTGTGTGCAGGTGCCGGGTGGATTATTGCATCCAGCAGTGGATTTACCATGGCTGATCATGACGACAACATCCGTGACGATTGCCGTTCTCGTATGCGGAGTAGAGAGAGAGAACCCTGCGTGGAATTTCTAATCGAGCCACCTCAACTGAATATTTCATCCACATTGACAACTGTCAGTGGCACTCAGAATGGGTCGAGGTTTCTGTGCCATTGGGTTGCCCTTTTCAGGAAAAAATAAAATCAGAGGTCATGGTGGGTCGCTGGAGACTCGGCAAGCAGAGGGCAGAGGTGAAATTGAGCACAGGTACAGGGTGAGCCATCGTCATCAGACTTGGTCTATCCACTGCGGGATCTGGGGCGCTACGTAGGCGACATGACACATTAACTAGCTCTTCATATTCTTAGGTTTTTTCGGTAAAGTCACGTAGGTAAAAAATTTAAATTCATAAAAGTAAAATACAAATAAAATAAAATCACGACGTTTCGGAGGCAACACAAGCTTCCGTCTTCAGGTGGAACCGTCACAGCACGCTTGCTGTATCAAGTAAATGAGAGATTCCAAGAGATACTACTCCGTATATATATACTGGTTGTGGGGGGGGGGGGATGGGCCAGGACAGGCCCCCTTTTATTATTAAAAAAACCTAAGAATATGAATACTTGCAGTCACAAAAGCTTCAAATCTAAAATTAACTAGCTCGCCTGGTATACAGGAGGACGTGGTTCTAGATTTGAAGTTTTCGTGACTGCAAGGATTCATACTCTTTGGTTTTTTCGGTGAAGTCACGTAGGTAAAAAAATTAAAATTAATTCAATCACGACGTTTCGGAGGCAACACAAGCTTCCTTCTTCAGGTCGAACCGTCACAGCAAAATTACTGGTTGTCCCACCTGATGACGATTGCTTGCGTTGCGATCGAAACGTCGTGATCAATTATTTTTCTACCCACGTAACTTTACCGAAAGAACCACAGAGTTTAAATAGTATCATTGTTTAGCTTAAGAGCTTCCCCAAGCCGGCGCCATGTCGTAATCTACCTACCAGCTGGACACAAACTGATTCCATCGCTCCATCTCCTCGGTAGGACGTGCTTTCAGATTAATTCCGCTTTTGGCTGCCACACCGTCGTTACTCGAAACCAGTGGTTATTCTCAACCTTTTTTTCGGCTACTTGTGTACCCAACTTGTTGGATTGTGTTTCAACCGAGTAGACCTCCCTTTGCCTGACCCAACATGCTTCTGAGAAATAAATGTATTTTGTCAGGGATCCTAACCAGCTAAGTAAGTGCACGCGAATAAAAAACATAAATCACGGACGTTCTGCAACGCGTGCTGTAATTTGTTGCCGCTCGCTGGTTACTCTTGCAAACCACGTGATTTACGATGAGTTTAAGGTATTTTATATCGTTATAGGTGAGCATATGGATTGACATTTCATCGTAGTTCATTTTATATCGGCAGATTCATGCGTGCTTATTCACCAGTGACCTCTCGCGCATGATATAATTTCACACCATGATATAAATCACATCACGTACCAACCTTGGACATTGGCACGTGTACCCCCTAGGGGGTCGGTGTAACGCCTCGCTTGAGAACCACTGCTCTAGACCAGTGGCTCTTAACCTGTGGCACGAGCTTGCATCCCCGGAGGGTGCGAGATGCCTTTTCTGGGGGGTGCGAGACATGGCCACTTTTTTTTTCGAAGGTAGATCATCGAAACAAATCAACCCTATGTATTAATTAACGTTGTATATTTTTGTAACTATTGAGATCAGCACAGAGAGCATTCAAGGGGACTAAATATACCAAGTGGGAGAGTCGAGGAGGGCAATTTAAGCAAGATTGTAAGACCTTTTCGAACAGATTAGGTTTTTTTTGGTGTTTTTTCTATTTAAAGCTTTCGTGACTGCAGGGATTCATCTTCTTGGTTCTTTCGGTAAAGTCACGTAGAAGGGAAATAATAAAATAATAAAAATAAAACATAATAAAATAATTCTCACGACGTTTCGGCCGCTTGCGTTGTGGCCGAAACGTCGTGAGAATTATTTTATTATGTTTTATTTTTTTTAGCTATTGAGATTTGAAGGTGGTGATTGGCTCAGCGGATCTGATCTCAATGGGCAGTGTGTTCCATTGCCTAGGGGGCAATTGAGGAGAAGTGCCCCCCCCCCCTATCACCCATAGAGAGGGGGGAGGTTGGTGGGAGGTAAAACGAGGAGGATCGTAGGGCGCGGGCCGCGGTGTAACAGTGAAGGAGTTGGCGGGTGGAGCCAGGAGCACAACGATGGAGTGCGTTGTCAGTGAGAAGGATGACCTTGAAGTCAATCCTAGATTTTACGGGGGAGATCATTGATTTCTGATGACCCTCTCACTTTCTTGCTCGGCAGGTGAGTGAATATTTATTGCGAAACACAGTACGATAGCTTACAGACGAGAGGGTTAAAATGTGCAGTATTAGTATTGTAGATTGGTCGGGGGTGTGTAGCAAGCTTGACAAATAATTCGTTGTTTTAGCCACAAATTCAAAGTATTGTTTAAGTGGCGTATCTCGAAATGGACCACTCCTAATATTTAGCCCAGCATCTCACACGTTACTCTTACCGATCCAGCTGATGAGACCCAGAATGTCAAAACCGATCAAGGGTTTGCTTCCTTAATCAAATTTGTTTTGATATTGGCTGATAGACGAACACATTTACAATCAGAATGAACTTTTGATTATATTGGATTTGTTGGGCCACACGCACCGGAGAGCACACCAGTCCTCACTTTTAAAATCCATTAATTGATAATTGTAATATTGCCGATCACGTCATTATCCTCATCATCATCACAGTTCTATTACATCGTTCAAGTTTCAACAACAGCCGTTCAATAACTATCAAACACAACGCAAGAACACACCCGCAGTCGCTGCTGCTGCTGCTTGCTACTTCTGCTACTGGTCAGCCACACACACACACGCGCGCGCACGTGTCCCAATTGAATGGTGCCGTGTTATTAATAAGGGGAAAAGATAAACAGGTGGGAAGGAAAGGTTAAGGCAGATTTCGCGGAACCTAACATTTATCCGAGGCTCGACCTCCGCAGGGTGCGCCGGCCACGAAGGCGGCGTTTGAATTCGAGCCACGCGGCAGCCGGCGTGGTCCGCATTGATCCGTGGCCGTGCCGTTTGCGCGAACGTGCGATTATTCGCAAAGAGACCAACAAAAAAACGAGGCATTTTATCCGTCCGTATTTCAACAAGTAAGCCCAAAAGTGCAACTGCTACGGTGCGACATTTTTCTCTCCCCGATGTTGTTGTTGTTGCTGCTTAGTTTGCATCAGAATTGATTCAGTGGACCCACTGGTTTCCACATCGTGCTGTTTGCGCGCCGATAATCGGTCACTGGACCTGAGACCACCAACTCGCTCCGCTTGAGAACCTGGTTTAGCCAGGGGAGGTGGAGCGGGGGGTGGGGGGAGAAGCTAAGATCTGGAGTCGAACCAAGAATTCATCAGTGCTCTGAACCCCACCCCCCCAAGGCCTAATCCAGTGGTTAATTTTAGATTTGAAGCTTTCGTGATTGCAATGATTCATACTCTTAGGTTTTTTTCGGTGAAGTCACGTAGGTAAAAAATAAAATAAAAATTAATAAAAGTAAAATAAAAAGTAAAATAAAAAATCACGACGTTTCGGGGGCAACACAAGCTTCCGTCTTCAGGTGGAACCGTCACAGCACGATTGCTGTATCGAGTAAAAGTAAAAGTATAATCCAGTGGTTGATAACCTGGGATGAACGTACCCCCTGGGGGTGCGAGGTGCCCTTTCTGGGGGTGTGAGACATGGCCAAACATTTTTTGGAAAGTAAATAATCGAAACAAGAATTAAGCACGGGCACCTAAGAACAACTGACTTTGTTTCATCAAACCCGATGCATTTATTAACATACATTTTTAACGATTGAAAAAAAAGGGGCGCAAGGCTACACTAAAGGTTAAGAACCACTGGCCTAAGCCAAGCAAGCCACCTCTGCCGCATTTAGATTCGTCACGTTTTGCTATGTTTAGTATTCAACCCTGTCTCCTGACACATGGCTGTGAATGGTGTGTGTTTTTTTTTATTATATACATATAAATGGATGGTCGCATAGTTTAAACGAAGACTCATTTCTCTCTAGCCCTCTGGCGTTATACATATAACAGCATTTGGTTTGACAGGCGAGATTCCGCTGATGAGAGCCAGAAGGTCGAAACCTGGACAGAGCGTGTCCGCTTAATGAAATGCTGCAACAGAAGTTCGGCCTGGAAAGCCCTTAGGCTTAGAGATAGAGGAGGGTGGGGTGAGTTAATTTGATTGCAGATATGTTTGTATGTTAATTTATTTGTGCATTACCCGCATTGTCTGACAGCAGCACGCAGTACGGTGTTCCCCTCGTTATTCGCGACACGTTCTGGAGATGGTCCTTGAATAGCACATGTCACGAATAATGGTGTTGCCCTACGAAAAATCTATCCGTTTTTTTTATGAATCACCTTCAATGAATACATGGGTTAGCTATTAACTACCTGCAAATTATCAAAACACAAACACAATCTTTTGATTTAAAGCTTTCGTGACTGCAGGGATTCATATTCTTGGTTCTTTCGGTAAAGTCACGTAGAAGGGAAACAGTAAAATAATAAAAATATAAAACAATAACATTCTCACGACGTTTCGATTGCAACACAAGCAATCATCATCAGGTGTGAAAACCACAGCAAGAAAATGTTTGATTGCTTGTGTTGCAATCGAAACGTCGTGAGAATTTTATTGTTTTATATTTTTATTATTTTATTGTTTCCCTTCTACGTGACTTTACCGAAAGAACCAAGAATATAAAAACAATCGTTATGATGAACAGCAAATACATATTAATGTATATTAAAGTATTAAACAATAGTTTGTAAATAAATTTACCTTCATCACTTTATCTCCCGTAACTTTATCTCTCATCACATTATCTTTAATCACTTCATCTCATCACTTCTCTCTCTCTCGATGCAGTGGTGTAGAGTTCCAGATGCAAATCGCGAATATCAAAATCGTGGCGAGCAAATTCGTGAGTAACAATGGGGATAACTGTACACCTATAAAAAAAAGGTTTGACCCTTTCTGCCAATAAAACAGGTGTTAAAACACCAAACATAAACCCTTTTGCAAGGAATCATGTCTGCATTAACCATATATATTTGTGGCAAACAAGCAAAAAAAATTCTAGATTTGAAGCTTTCGTGACTGCAAGGAATCATCTTCTTAGGTTTTTTCGGTAAAGTCACGTAGCAAGTAAAATAAAATAAAAACAAAAATCACGACGTTTCGGAGGCAACACAAGTCTCCGTCATCAGGTGGGACCGTCACAGCCAGATTAACGGTCCCACCTGATGACGGAGACTTGTGTTGCCTCCGAAACGTCGTGATTTTTGTTTTTATTTTATTTTACTTTCTACGTGACTTTACCGAAAAAACCTAAGAAGAAGCAAAAAAAAACACATTCTCTTTCTTTAGAGCCGTGTCTCAAACAGTGTTAGACCAGAGGACGCCAAAAGGCGAACAGCACAAGGACAATGCCACTCTCAGGGCATTGAGAGCTCGGGGTGAACAGCTACACCATGGGACATCCCTTGCCAGTATCAAAACATAACAAATAGGTTTGTACCCTTTCTGGCAATAAAACAGGAGGTGTTAAGATGTCAAAACACCAAAGTGTACACGTGCTTACACTGGGGGGGGGGGCCGGTGAAGGTTACATTCGACTCTGTGCTGTGGTTCCATGCTTGTGATTACAACACGAATATTGTGCCATTCTAAACCGGCGTGTGCGCTGATCATATTTATTCCATCGCTTAGTTCTTGTTGGCCAATAGTGGTGTTGTTTATTAATTATGATCATTATCAATGTTGTTGACACAATAACTGTGTAGGTAGAGTGCATATGTGGCATATTTATTTAAAAAAAAACACTCACAAAGTTGGAAATCAAGTACTCTTTGCTGATATACAAAAAATAATAACGCCAAACAACCAATGCACATTTTATAATATATTATTATTAATATATTATAATATATGCTCCGATGATTATCAGAGCATGTTTGATCATTAGCAGCGCATATATTATAATGTATGCATTGTCTTTGAAACTGATTGGCCTACACCAGAGACTTGAGACTACCTTCTTTGTAGCCTAGTCTCACCATTTCAGAGCAGAGAACGTCAAAATACGACCAGTACAAAGACAGTGCACGCATCAGGGCATTTGTAGCTCGGGGCGAGCAGCTGTATGATGGGATACACTTCGCAAGGAATCAAGTCTGCATTAACCAAACATTCTTGTGGTGAACATGCAGAGGTGGTTCCTTGCAAAGGGTTTATATTTGGTGTTTGAACATCTTAACACCTTTTTTTACATTTCGATTTAAAGCTTTCGTGACTGCAGGGATTCATCTTCTTGGTTCTTTCGGTAAAGTCACGTAGAAGGGAGATAATAAAATAATGAAAATAAAACATAATTAAATAATTATCACGACGTTTCGGCCACAACGCAAGCAGCCGTCCTCAGGTGAAGAACAGGTCTGTCGGAAAGACAGACCTGTTCTTCACCGGAAAGACAGACCTGTTCTTCACCTGAGGACGGCTGCTTGCGTTGTGGCCGAAACGTCGTTAGAATTATTTAATTATGTTTTATTTTTATTATTTTATTATTTCCCTTCTACATTTTCTTACTTTTCATAGTTTGATATTGCCAAAAAGGTATCACATTACATACATATTTTGATATTTTTAAGCCACAAGTGTTGTTGACACGCGTATTAAGTTTAGTTTTTTTTTGCTAATTGTGCTTTTACACCGCCAGATATAATTTGTTTAATTCTGCTTGGTCGCTCCGACCATAGAGAACGGAGAATGGCAAGCGGATGTCTGGTCCGAGTGAAACCACTCACAAACGGGTCCGTCAATGCGGGACATCAATGGGAGAGGCTTGCTAATACTACCGGTTAATTTAATCTCGTTACTTTGATTGAAAGAGTGAAACAAATTTCTCTACATTGCACTTTGGGTTTGGAACGGGCTAATGATGCTTCACGTTTATTTGAGGTCACTTCATTCTCTCTCGTCCATACCGTGCTGATTGATCGGTTGTTTTATTAGTATTACGAATAAAAAAATAAACCCCGCTTATGATTGCCGATCCATTGTACGCGGTTTGCAAAAATAACGAGGTCTGTCTGACCACTGATTGGTGAGGACAATAAAATGCAATGAACACAAACATTTCGATTTAAAGCTTTCGTGACTGCAGGGATTCATCTTCTTGGTTCTTTCAGTAAAGTCACGTAGAATGGAATTTTTATTATTTTATTATTTCCATTCTACGTGACTTTACCGAAAGAACCAAGAACACAAACATTTTCCACACAAACATTTTCAACGCTCGTTGGCACCTTGTTGCTGCTACGCGTTGGCATTTTGCGTATACGGATTAGTATGTTGGTCTAACTTCGTAATTCCTGAAAGCGAAACCAAATTTTTCTTACGTGAACACGTGCGGTGCTTTTTTGGAAAGTATAACTCAATGAAGATGCCCACAGGGTCTGGAATGCGATCGCAAATAAACTCCAGCTTAGATCATTACCAACAAGACGATCACTCAAACATGCTCTGGAGCGGAGTCGTACAACCATAGCTGCCACTGCTATCCTGTGACCTGAAATCAAAAATATAGCTATAGATTACCGATGTATGATATTATTATGTATTTTGATTCTAGTGCGCTGCTACCGCTATTGTTAATTCGGCTGTTATGGATTGACTTATGTAGCTCGCGAAGGATGCTGGGTTTAGTGATGTGTGTTGTGTGTGTCGCTATTGTCAACTTTTAATCACATTTGTTGGGAAAACTGTTACGTTGCTTATATAGCATTGTTTTAGTACGTTTTAGAGGGGCTTGGTTGGCCCGATTTGTTTTATTTAGTATACATTTATACTTAAAATGTTGATCTGTATTGTATTATGATTGTTATTGAGATTAAACATCGAAATGGAATTTTTTGCACTTTTTGTACGCAGCATGAACGGGTTGTGCTTTTTCTGTAGGATTGTATTGTTTACGTATGTGATGTTTAGATTTGTGTACAATTAATTTTAGGTGTATCTTGTAATTTTATTGTTTGTTGCGGTTGCACCCAAATCAAGAGCCGAATGGCTCACAGGGTAAATCCTAATAAATGAAGACGAATTATTTGAGTGGTGGTGCAGTGGTTAGCACACTGTGGCTACGAACCCAACGACTTAAGAGTTCCCATTTCCCAGCCACCGCTAACGACAGCGGCGAGCGACTCAGCCGCTTCTGTGTGCCGCTTGACCAGTGTGGTGAAGTATGGTCAAATAACCGTCATGATCGGGACACACCCGTGGGAAGGTCTTCATCCATGCCGTGTCGGTCATGACGGTTGTTAAGCCATACTTCACCATGGCGGTCAGTGTGGGGTTGGTGAAGGGTGGGGGGAGAGGCCCAAGACCGTTTCAGATATTGCTTCCAACTGATGTTAACCATAGCCGGGAATTCAACCCATGTTGCTGGGTTCACAGCGCAGTGGGGTAACCGCTGCTCCCCCAGGCGTGGCATTCTTACGTGTCACCAGACCTGCAAAAGACTTAAGGAGGCCAACGCAAGAAGAAGCGACATGCCAACGCACCTAAATAAATTGCCAGTTTGTTTTCCATTCTGTGCGCATGTAACCAGTGGCGCCTGTACGGAACAGGAGCACATGCGTTGACCAAGATGATGGGGGCTTAAAAGCTACAAAAGTTTCACTTTTAAGTCACCTCGATTGAAAACGCATTTCTTTAGAACTGCTTTTTGTGTTTAGTTGTTTGTCCTCACCCGCACCTACGATTGTCACGGTTGGGGTAGCTACGGTGCGAAAAAAGTTCAACACATACAACACATAGACTCACACAGTGCCCCGTAGACTCATCACACAGAGACACATGGACTCAAGCACTGCATCGCACTTCTGCGGCCGCCTGGAACGCTCTTCCTTCAAATATTAAGAAGCCACTGGAGCTATGCACTTTTTAATCGAGATTGAGAACGCATTTCTTTCAAACTGCTTTTTGTGTTTAGTTTGTTGTCCTTCCCCTTGCACCTCCGATTAGCACGGTTGGCTATGTTCAGTGTGAAAGAAGTTCAACACACATACAAATGTGCGCGAAGAAACACGCAGAGGCACTCCGAATTCCTCCTCTCACGTGAAGCGAAAAGCTCATTACTGGAATTGGCCAAACAAACCAATGCACGACCCGCTTGAAAAAAGTAGATTTGAGTCTCAGCGAGGCTTACCTGAGTAAATAATTGTCATGATCATTATAACAGGGACTCCTCGACTTGCGAACGAGTTTGGTTCCAAAGGTCTGTTCGTAAGTCGATTTCTTCGTAAGTCCAACTTTACTACTCCTGTCGATTCCAAACGTCTTGTACGTCGTGTACACTGAACACGGGGAACGTTTTCAAAAGTTAAATAATCTCATGGAGATGTAGATGCCACTGGTTCTTCATGCTCTGTAGATGTAGATGCCACTGGTTCTTCATGTTCTGTAGATGTAGATGCCACTGGTTCTTCATGTTCTGTAGATGTAGATGCCACTGGTTCTTCATGTTCTGTAGATGTAGATGCCACTGGTTCTTCATGCTCTGTAGATGTAGATGCCACTGGTTCTTCATGTTCTGTAGATGTAGATGCCACTGGTTCTTCATGTTCTGTAGATGTAGATGCCACTGGTTCTTCATGTTCTGTAGATGTAGATGCCACTGGTTCTTCATGCTCTGTAGATGTAGATGCCACTGGTTCTTCATGTTCTGTAGATGTAGATGCCACTGGTTCTTCATGTTCTGTAGATGTAGATGCCACTGGTTCTTCATGTTCTGTAGATGTAGATGCCACTGGTTCTTCATGTTCTGTAGATGTAGATGCCACTGGTTCTTCATGCTCTGTAGATGTAGATGCCACTGGTTCTTCATGTTCTGTAGATGTAGATGCCACTGGTTCTTCATGTTCTGTAGATGTAGATGCCACTGGTTCTTCATGTTCTGTAGATGTAGATGCCACTGGTTCTTCATGTTCTGTAGATGTAGATGCCACTGGTTCTTCATGTTCTGCAGATGTAGATGCCACTGGTTCTTCATGCTCTGTAGATGTAGATGCCACTGGTTCTTCATGCTCTGTAGATGTAGATGCCACTGGTTCTTCATGTTCTGCAGATGTAGATGCCACTGGTTCTTCATGTTCTGTAGATGTAGATGCCACTGGTTCT
This sequence comes from Lampetra planeri, assembly GCF_965212315.1. Lineage (NCBI taxonomy): Eukaryota > Metazoa > Chordata > Hyperoartia > Petromyzontiformes > Petromyzontidae > Lampetra > Lampetra planeri. The sequence continues at coordinate 5,189,994 of NC_136159.1, forward strand.
TCATGTTCTGCAGATGTAGATGCAACCACCACCATCACTTGCACGGCGGGCTCGATCCGAACAGGCAACTGGACATACGGACAAGGTTTGTTCGTATCTCTGAAAGTTCGTAAGTCGAATGTTTGAACATCTTAACACCACCTGCTTCATTTCAGAGAGAGCGGGTATAAGATTCTGATTTGCCAAAGCTGTCGCAGGAAACCGTCGTTAGCACCCTCGTGCCTACGCGTCAGTTGCCCGCAACGTGTGTAAGTCGAATGTTCGTAAGTAGAGGAGTCACTGTATTACTGAAATGAACAGCTGTTGCCTCTTATGTTTCCCCCAACTCCCCAGGGTGGCTCTGCGTACAACCCTCTTCGCAGTGCCCTAGATTCACCTCGACACTGCAGATACAATAGGACACAGTGTGGATCTAATGCAGAGTCTAAATGCGACTGTATCTCATCAAGATGCCGTTCAGAAACGGCGTAAATATTATTTTGTAGACAGAGCCCTCGACGTGAGTTTGCGGCTCTCTGTGAATTTGTGAGTAACTGCGCTAGTCTTTGCAACACAATGGGGATTCGCGTAGCGTCTAATTGAATTCGTATCTCACAGATGCCGTTTAGAAACATCAGGGATATTTATACAGGGTGCTTCAAAAAATGTTACCACTCACATGGGACTCTCGTTTTTAATGGAAAAATAACGAATTCACTGGAACATGATAACAAATGTGATGTTAATAGCTTCAAAAACTCAAAGAGTCTGCCACTTGTTCGCCATCATTGTCAACACGTGCCTGGAATCTTCTCCAGGTGGTCTCCAGAGCCCGGAGGCACATTTCTCGTGGTATTGTTGCAAATTCTCAGAAGTGTAAAAAAAAAATGTAAGCACCCTGTATTATGGACAGGGGCGGTCAGTGATAGACCAAGGACACTTAGGGAGATCTCGAGCCCGGATTCGAACTTGCGCGGGGAGACGACGGTGCAGAAGTTCTGGAGGCAGGAGAGTTCCAGGTGAGGTGGAAGCTCGGTTAAACTCTAAACTATTTTTTTTTATTTTACCAGGAAAGGCCCACTGAGCAATATAGATCTTTTTCATAAGTGACCTGGCCACAAATGATAGCCCAACGAAGTGGCTCATCAAATTGAAAGCAGCCAAATACTCTGAACGCGCGTGTTTTAAATGTGGAGGGCAAACCCCGGAGAACCCGGAGAAATGTTCTTGGTTCTTTCGCTAAAGTCACGTAGAAGGGAAATAATAAAAATAAAACATAACAAAATACAATTCTCACGACGTTTCGGCCACAACGCAAGCAGCCGTCCTCAGGTGAAGAACAGGTCTGCCTGAGGACAGCTGCTTGAGTTGTGGCCAAAACGTCGTGAGAATTGTATTTTGTTATGTTTAATTTTTATTATTTTATTAAATCCCTTCTACGTGACTTTACCGAAAGAACCAAGAAGATGAATCCCTGCAGTCACGAAAGCTTGAAATCGAGACCCGGAGAAAGTTCCCCGCGATCACGGGGAGAGAGAAAGACACGCAAACTACAAATATACAGCAGCCAATTCTAGATTTGAAGCTTTCGTGACTGCAAGGATTCATATTCTTAGGTTTTTTCGGTAAAGTCACGTAGGTGAAAAAATTTAAATTAATAAAAGTAAAATAAAAATAAAATAAAAATCACGACGTTTCGGAGGCAACACAAGCCTCCGTCCTCAGGTGGAACCGTCACAGCACGATAGCTGTATCAAGTGATACAGCTATAAAAATAAAATTACAATAAAAAATACAAATCGGAGGCAACACAAGCCTCCGGCTTCAGGTGGAACCGTCACAGCACGATAGCTGTATCAAGTGATACAGCTAAGTGATACAGCTATCAAGTGATACAGCTATCAAGTGATACAGCTATCATGCTGTGACGGTTCCACCTGAAGCCGGAGGCTTGTGTTGCCTCCGATTTGTATTTTTTATTGTAATTTTATTTTTATTTTACTTTTATTAATTTTAATTTTTTACCTACGTGACTTTACCGAAAAAACCTAAGAATATACAGCAGCCCTCAAAGTCGGGATCGAACCCCACGACCTCCTGCGTACCAGGCGAGGGAGTCAACATCTCCTACGCCACCGCGGTTTCCCATCCTACGGTGCACGCGCCGTCGTCACCCACACGCACGCGCGTCGCGGCGCAGATCCTCCACGTCGAGGTCGCTTCACTCGCGACTCGTCAGCCAGAACGATGACCCCCCCCTAACCCCGCATCGTCCAGATTCAGGTTACGGCACGCCGCTAATTTCCATCCCCGGGCGATGTCGCCTCGGGTGCTGGGCGAGCGTAACGATGAACGCGACAAGCAACTGTTGGGCAACGATCGCTTTACGTGCTTCAATGCGCCGACACGAATTGGATTGTTGTGTTCTGTTAACTTTAAGTGGTGCCCCCCAGCCCGCCCCAGGCCCTCCCCGCTCCCCCCCCGGAGTAAGCAATTTACAACAGCGAAACCTCCGTGCCCAAATGAAATGCCACCGTTCGGAGACGGACCTGCTTGACAGCGAACAGGAGGTGTTCCCGGACTGAACGCAGTTGTATTCTAAACATTTACGCCGCCCCCCCCCCCTACCCCCAGCACCGCCGCCTTTTCATCTCGCCAAAATTAATAAATGTTGTGTAGATGTTTTTTGAATATATATTTTTTTAAATTACACGTACGCTTTTTTTTTGCACAAAGATCCAGGCCGACGTTCGCCGCACGCTACTAGCACACCAAGAAAAAAAAATACAAACTGATCGAGCGTTAAGCCTGGCAGATGTAGGTATTAATCTCGCGCCTTCAATAATTTACAAACTACGTGACACGAACAAGAGGCAATTTACAGCGCGTGCAACCCATACGCACCGATAGACGGGGGGGGCGGGACTGGGGGGGGGGGGTGAGAGGGAGGGAGTGGGGGGGACGAGGGTGGGGGTGAAAGGGGGGCGCGGAGGGTGGGGATTGGGGGGGAGGTATGGGGGTAAGTGGGTGGGACGTGCATCTCACACTTGCTGCCAAGACACGGGTCTGCTCACACTGGCAGGAGACGGGCAAATCGCTCAACGCTCGCCCGTGTCCAACAACGGTGCACCAGGGGTGTGCAGGGTAGTCCAGAATGTCTTGTGACCCCTCCTCCCCCCTCCCCAATTAATTGACCCCTAACATGTTTTTCCCTTGGAATATGTATTTACTTTCCTTTGCATATTCATTTCTGTTTGAAATATGTGGTGTGAACCAATTAATTCCAAAGACAATGCATATATTATTGGTTCTTTCGGTAAAGTCACGTAGAAGGGAAATAATAAAATAACATAAATATAAAACAATAACAATTCTCACGACGTTTCTACTGCAACACAAGCAATCGTCATCAGGTGCGAAATCCACAGCAAGAAAATTTGAAAAAAGTGGCGGTTTTTCCTGACGTCAGCACCACGGACAGCGATTTGCCAGTTTGCCAGATGGACGAGTCCATCTATGTTCAGAAAAGAGGAGGGGGGAGCAGAAAATGGAATGCGGTCTGAAAGTCACCGTAAGCGTGAACACAACCAATTAAGACGTGAAATGGTTGATCAAATCCTTCCAATGATTGCTAAGCCAGAATCCATCTTCTCGGATGAAAGCTTTAAATCAAAATGCAGATATTATCATAGCATTTTTGTTTGCATGTGTGGTTAATGCAGTAACTTTGACTCCTTGCGCAAGGTTTCTATTTGGCGTTTGAACATCTTAAACAGCCCCTGCTTCATTGCCAGAGAGCGGGTAAAAGATTCCGATTTGCCAGAGCTGTTGCAGGGAACCGTCGTTAGGGGCCGTCCATAAATGACGCCACGCGATTTTGGACGATTTTTGAGCCCCCCTCCCCCCATCGTCACACAGAGTCACAAAAAGTCAGACCCCCCCCCCCTTAATATGACGTCACAAAGCTCTGCCCCCACTCCCCCAAAAAAAAACATGCTTCAAATCGCTTTAAACTATTGCCATTGTAGTGCTTATTTAATGTGGCGCTGCACTCTGATGTTGCAGGAGAAAACATTTATAAAAAAGTCTATTTAATTAATTATTAATTAAAACGTATTGTTTATATTTATTTAAAGTTGCGCATTTTTACGTGACGTCACATTTCTCACCCCCCCCCCCCCCAGGTGCGTGACGTCATTTATGGACGGCCCCTTAGCACCCTCGTGCAACGTGTGTGCCGGTTTGAGACGGCAATCGACTGCCTGCTGACCGATTGGAATGCTGCGCGCTGCACTTCCAAAGCACTTGAAGCATCCTTCCGTCACTTCATTTCTGATTACAGAACGTTGCCATCGCTGTAGTTATGATTGCAACGCTGCGAAAATATGTATTTTATTTATATATTTTTCATCGCCCTCTCTCGATCTTCCGCCCCTCCCCCCACCCCACTCCATCTCCATCCAACATGATTCTCGGTTGATTACCGCAAATTACGTAATAAAGAAGCGAGAATGATTCCTAGGACTTGACACAATCTTAGGATGTCACGGTAGCGGTAAGAGGCCACAACGAAAGGAAATAAAGGGTCGTCTCAGGCCCGGTCACCAATGACTGACAAAGACAAAGATCCCCACCTGCCTAGTGTAGCCTTCAGCAGACTGTTGGGGCAAGTGCTGTTAGCGAGCACCTATGACGGGTCCCGGCACGGCACGCGATAGGGGTTGGGTGGCCAACAGCCACGGCCGCGCGCACCACACCACATACACACACAAGCCGACACAGCACATTTGGTGCTGCACTTAATTTGGCTATTTTCAGCTGCTCCGAGGATTAAAATATCGCTGTGACTGTCACGCGACGCAACCTGAAATTTCGTACGCAGAGAGCGCGTATCCCGCTCTACGGCGTGTCTGTGTGTGTGTCTGTGTGTGCCTGTGTGTGTGTGTGTGTCTGTGTGTGTGTGTATGTGTGTGTGTCTGTGTGTTTGTGTGTGTGTATCTGTGTGTGTCTGTGTGTGTGTCTGTGTGTGCGTCTGTGTGTGTGTGTGTCTGTGTGTGTGTCTGTGTGTGTCTGTGTGTGTATGTGTTTGTGTGTGTGTCTGTGTGTGTCTCTGCCCGTGTGTGTGTCTGTGTGTGTCTGTGTGTGTGTGTTTGTGTGTGTGTGTCGGAGAGTGGGGAGCGGTGGTGTAGCGGTTAGTGCGCTGCGCTATGAACCCGGCGACCCGGGTTCAATTCCCGTTCACGATCAACACCGGTGACGATTATCTGAACCGGTCCTGGGCCTTCCCACTAGGTCGACTCAGCCTCAAATGAGGACCTGGTGCGGTGTGTGGTAAACATCGCCACTGGGGAGACAAAGGCGGCCGTGCGTGGTGCTGGCCACCCACCCCCTCGTGTGCCGTGCCGGCCTTTATAGGTGCCCGCTAACAGCACTTGCCCCAACAGTCTGTTAAGGCTATGGGGGGGGGGGGCGGGAGTCTTTGTCTTGTGGACCCAGGGATCACTGGACGGGAATCTCAGAAGTAGCTCTGTGGTATCCACTTCCGTACGCCACCGCGAAGGGCTGCCGCACGGCTCTGCGAGAGATCCGGACGGGCGCTTTCGTCTCGGCGCCTCGCACCGAGAGCACAACGCGGACGCAGCTGCATGGGGAAAATGACAACAACAATAACATCAACAACAACAACGACAACACGTGATAATTAAAAGCAGTCACTCGGGGCAGAGGTGAACAGTCAAAGACGTCCCCCGGTTTAGATAGACGGCAAAACCGCAGCACGACGCATTGCATGCAGCAGCGGACATGACCTTAACTAAACAGGGGCTTTATCTTCGATCTCTCTGAATAACCCCGACGAAATTGTCAGACGTAACCGCACGGACGCAACAAAAACAAACGGGGCCTCCTCGCTGGCACGCACATAAAACAAATTTGCCGGGCGCGATATATCCCACGCTGATTAATTTACAAAGCCCGGCGTGAGGTTTTCTATCGCGGAGATTTGCCCCGTGGCTCGACCCAATGGCTTGCCACGGGGCAAATAGCCCCGGTCTGGCGAGACGCGGTTTCCTTGGGGAATGAATCAAGCGTGGGCGAGCGAAATCCTCTTCGTGATTTTTTTTTATATATACGACGTGCAAATACATCACTTGATTATTTTCTGTAGTCACACCAATAATAATAATAAGAGTGACGAGACCTCCCGCACGTGACACCGACGATGATAAATTTCACCGCCTCGCCGCGGTGGCTAGGAGATGTTAACTACCTCGCCTGGTATACAGGAGGTCGTGGGTTCGATCCCGACCCTGACGCCTGTTGTATATTTTGAGTTTGCGTCCCTCTTTTTCATCATCATCACGGTGGCGAGATGTTAACTATCTCGCCTGGTATACAGGAGGTCGTGGGTTCGACCCCAACCCTGACGCCTGCTGTATATTTGGAGTTTGCATGATCTCATCGTGGTTTGCGTGGATTTTTCTCTGGGTCCTTCGGTTTTGCGTTTGGAGTATTTGGCTGCGATAAATACATTTCAACACGATGAGCCACTTCGTTGAGCTCCCAATTGTGGCAAGGTCGCTTATGAAAAAGACCTACACAGCTCAGTGGGCCTTACCTGGTGAAATAAAAAAAAGTTCAGTCTGCCCGTTGAATCGCAAATATATTGAAAACAATTACACGGCGAACCTCGTTAAAGTTGGAGCGCACTCCGTGTTGCCGATTGCAAAAAAACGTTTCAAGACATCTGCAGATATCATAGAAGAAGGAGGAGAAAAATAATTATTATTTGAGTGGTGGTGCAGTAGTTAGCACACTGTGGCTACGAACCCAACGATTTAAGAGTTCCCATTTCTCAGCCACAGCTAACGACAGCGGTGAGTGACCGCTTCTGAGTGCCGCCTGACCAGTGTGGTGAAGTATGGTCAAATAACCGTCATGATCGGGACACACCCTTGGGAAGGTCTTCATCCATGCCGTGTCGGTCATGGGGGTTGTTCGGCCATACTTCACCATGCCGGTCAGTGTGGGGTTGGTGAAGGGTGGGGGGAGAGGCCCAAGACCGTTTCAGATATTGCTTGCAACTTATGTTAGCCATAGCCGGGAATTCAACCCATGTTGCTGGGTTCACAGCGCAATAGATTAACCACCAGCCCTGCAAAATACTTAAGGAGGCCCGCGTAACGCAAGTGGCTGTCCAATTACTCTCCATTAAGTTAAAAGTTTTACAAAGTACTGTTGGCTGAAATCAAATCAACGCTAAACAAATTACACATTTTTGTTCAATTCGATTAATTGAAATTGAATCATCTGCAATCCTGTGTCATTCAAACAGGGGGAGAGATGCGTGCTGGGAATTGCAATGAGAGACGCGAATGATGACACGTGGATCAGAGAACAAATGCGAACTGGAGACATCGCATCGCCCGTTGAACAAAAATATCAATGGCAAGGGGAGACCTTCACCCAGCAGTGGATTTACAATGGGGGGGGGGGGGGGGTGGGGGGGGGCGCAATCCAAATTTTATGCTTTTTTTGAAAATAAAACAAATGAATACATGACAAATATTTCTCGAGTGCATCTCAATAAAATACCAATCTCAAGGTCTCAAAGGTGGTCTTTATAACCTTCATCGCCTACATCGCATCCCACTCTCCCCCGGATCCACCACTGATTAGTATTAAATACAATTATTTCATAGTATTCCTGCACCCTACTATTAACCAAACCTCATATTACGCATAAACTGACAAATGCGGTATCAAGGTAATTATCATAAAACTAATATTAAGTTCCTTATTGAAAACCACTTGTACTTGTTAGAGGCAATGTTCCCTTCTCAATTTGACATCAATTCCGATCCCACATTCACACACACACACACGCACGAGTCAAGCCAGGCATGGGAGCACACTCCGACACAGCGCGTGGAAGCATCCACCCTGCGCTCCCTTCTGGCTAAACCCCCCAAGCAAACCCCCTTCTTAGGGGTCCCTGTTGGCAAAATCCCACAAAGCGAGCTTCCTGCTTATCCCCAGGCCTCAACTGTACCGGTTGACGTGATGCTTACGACGCGAGGCTGTGGCATCCTCCTCCTCCTTCTCGTTCCCACCTCCTCGTTCATCCTCCTTCTCTTTCCCACCTCCTCCTCCCTCGTCCATCCTCCTCCTCCACACATGGGGGGGGGGGGGGTTATCGAGCTCAGATAACCCGGTGCGCAGGGTAAATCGAGGACAAGGGGGAGCCACGTGGCCAGAGAGCCGCAGCTGGCTACCCCGTATCGTGCAGGGAGCAAGTCTCATCGTAGCTACCGACAGTAATGACCTGTCGTTAAACACAGAGGCGTCCCATCGGTGTCCCAGGATTCTGAGCAAAGATATCGGCAAGAAAGGAGTTCAGGCGTGCCACCCAGTGACGCACGTGAGCCCCCCACGTGTCAGTATCACGGAGCAAGCGACGAAGCACCGGAACCGTGAAATTGACAGAGCTTCGTCCGTCTGCTAAGACAGTACATATTTCTTTATTTCAACATTAAACATTGCACCACCATCTCTGAACATCTGACTAAACTTATGATACTCTTAGTTCTTTCGGTAAAGTGACGTAGGTAAAAAATTTAATTTAATTTAATAAAAATAAAACAATAAAAATCACGACGTTTCGGAGGCAACACAAGCTTCCGTCTTCAGGAGAAACCGTCACAGCAAAATAATAAAAATCACGACGTTTCGGAGGCAACGCAAGCTTCCGTCTTCACCTGAAGACGGAAGCTTCACCTGAAGACGGAAGCTTGTGTTGCCTCCGAAACGTCGTGATTTTTATTGTTTTATTTTTATTAATTTTAATTTCATTTTTTACCTACGTGACTTTACCGAAAGAACTAAGAGTATGAATCCTTGCAGTCACGAAAGCTTCAAATCTAGAATTAAACTTATAATATCTACAGACCTATCATGTCTCGTGCATTATGCGTCTCTCGCTTTCTCTCTCTCTCGCGCGCTCTCGCTCCCGTGGGTGACTGACGGTGGGAAAAATCTATCTCGCACGTTTCCAGTATCGTGGAAATGTCTGGGAGATAAATAGTGCAGCGTAAGGAATTCCCATTTCCCCCTGGGCGTGAAAAGCTTGCAATTACAGCGTAAGTGAGGTGGACGTGTGGCCTAGAGGCTGGCTGAGATCCTGGGTTTATACCCAGGCAGCAGCTACCTGAGATTAAAGCGATCAGACTATTTAGATTTTGATAATTGGTTTTTTACCCTTCTATCTGGCAACAAAACTGACACCTTTTTTTACAAGGAGTCATGTTTGCATAGACCATCTGGTCCAACCCATGTGAGACTAGGCTCTAAGGAAAGCTGTCTCGGGTGTGGACCAATCAACTTCAAGGACAGTGCATATATTATCAGAGTTATGTTTTTTGTTTGCATTATGGCTGCAGGTATTGTGGTCTATGCAAACATGACTCCTTATAAAAAGGTGTCAGTTTTGTTGCCAGATAGAAGGGTAAAAAAACAATTATCATATTTTTTACTGGCAAATGAGGTTCCAATGGTGTATTTAGATTTTACTTGGTAAGACCCACTGAGCTACATCGCTCTTTTTCAGAAGCGACCTGACCACAAATGATAGCTCAACGAAGTGGTTTAACACATGGGAATGTATAGCAGCCAAATACTATAAACGCATGTTTCTAAATGTGCAGGGAAACAACGGAGGACCCGGACAGAAATCCACGCGACTATGGGGAGAGAACATGGAAACTCCAAATATACAGGCGTCAGGGTCGGGATCGGGATCGAACCCACGACCTCCTGTATACTAGACAAGGTAGTTAACATCTCACCAACGTTCCACCCTGGGTTAGCAAGTGTGTAGCTAGTTTATGGGCTCATCTCGGTCCAGTATGACTTCGCACAAAAACAATCCATCACGGTACATTTGGTAACTCACTTAATTTGGCTAAATTCCAGCTGTGTCACGCAAAATAAATTGTTCAGGGTGGGCTGGGCTAGGATGGGAAAAGTGCCGCTCCTTGCTGCGCGTTCCAGAGGTCGTTGGAAGGCATCTCAGAGGTAGTTCTGCGACATCCACTTCCACGGATCCGTCTCTACTGCTCTGCGCGAGGCGCCGACAGCGCAACCGCGGGTGGGTGGGTGCAACATTGTCGCAATGTATTCGTAAACGCTTCGGCAAAAAATCAAAGCGTGAAAATTCCAACGCACACCTCCTTCAACACCACCCCCCTCCCACACACACCTGCACTCTGACCTCCGATCTCGCGCCACAGACTCTTCGATCAGATTCTCCCCTCTGCTGAACTTTCTCGCACATTCGTCGTCTTCCGACTTGACAACTGAAGCTTGACGACTCCGTTTGGGAGAAATCGCCGGCGGCTGGGGTGAATGCGGGGATGAGGCTCAGCCACAAAGACGTGTTTGGTGTCACAGAAAAAAATATATATATAGTAAAAAAAAATACTTGCGTGTGTGAAATCCCCAGATGTGTATGGGGCGTACGGCAAAACGATTTCTTAAATTTATACAAACAAGCTGTCTTGGGGCTTTACGTGGCAAGCAATGCGGGGGTGGGGTGGGGGGATGGCTTCGAATATTAAAAAGAAATGCAAGAAAAGTGAGGCGTAAATAACGAAATAAAAAGAACCACGCTAATGTGACTTTGACGCAAGTGGAATCAGATGAGATAACGATGTTTACTGTGTTTGGTAAAACGATGGATCAGTTGAAAATGAAAATGACTGCGTTTATTCCGAAAATAGCCCTCAATTTATATATTTATAAAAGCCATTGATACCGGGATGCTGCTGTGATTGTACTGGTTAGGCCGCCAGTTCAATTCGATCTCCTGGCGCGGCAGTTGGAACGGTGCAAGTTTCTTCACGCCCCCCCCCATCACCCCAGGCCCCCTCCCACGCCCCCTACCCCTTCCACACCCCCCTGCCCCCCCCACGCCCTACACCCCCCCCACGCCACCCACCCCCCACGCAATCTCCCGCTCCCCACAACCCCCAACCCCCCCCACCACCCCAGGTCCCCCCCCACGCCCCCCCCCCCACGCCCCCCGCCTCTTTCCGCCAGACAGAATCAAGATCTACGCCAGTTGGTCAATCAGCGGGTCACGCGTGGCGGCGGGGAGGTCGAACGTGGGCACTCCCCAAGACGTCCGGACAGCATGGAGAAGTAGGCCGGTGTCCCCTCTAGAGGGGCTCCACTCCAGTGGCCGCGTGAGGCTGGCACTTGCAGGGCCGCGCCTTTACCTCTTTACTTGGAGGGATCGAAACGATGAATTCTGTAAAAAAAAAAATAAAGCGTCTGCATGTTTTTCGAATATGAGGCTCACGTCATCATCATTATGATTTGCGCTATTGCCGCCAAGTTTCACTCTGACGGGGGGATGTTGTATTACTGTGGCAGGGAAATTGATCGAGGGTCTTTGCAATCGTGTGAAAGCTGTTATAATTGACTTTGTTTCTGCCAAATTGTTCACTCACCACCAACCTCCCCAGTCGAGGCCGTGTGTAGGCTGTTCACCCTCGCCGTGCCCTCACAGTGCCGCTCATTTATTTTAATTAGCTGATGTCTTGGGTTTTTGTAAACGTGTTTCAACTGCAGTTTTATGTTTTCCACTCCGCAACCTAACATAACAAAAGCTAAATTCAGCAAATTACTAGCTGATGGGGGATTTTTTAAATTTTGTTTTGCAAACCAAGTGTCCGTCAAACAATTGGAGGAAAGCACGTTTAGTTGGACGTTTCCTTGAGAATAAACAACGTATTGTACAAGTATAATGAGCAATGATTCGACCGTCTTCGTAGTTGCAGCCGGTGTGAGCTCGCCTGTGATTAATCACGCCGTGTATTATAGTGCACTCTGTCGCAGATGGAAATTCAAAAAAACTATTTTGCACAGCTGCGGATAGCCAGCTGCGGTTTATGATTACTATATTATTTCAGATCGGGCAAATGGTGATCAGAGATGAAACCCTCCACGTGCACAGCAGGGTACCAGGCAAGCCGTAAATAGATGTGGCCTATCTTCTGCACCGGTAAGATGCATTCGACATTAGCTCCAATAATATATACCATTCATTTATATGACTTGAATGATCAATTGGCTAACGTGAACTCGATCATGTTAATTGACGGCTGATTGAGTTATTGGCGGTAATGAAAATATGCACAATTAAGACGCTGATATTAAAGTGTATTTCAATACGTTAAATACGTATCGAAAATGTTAACGCCGGCGCTCAATCCCATTAACAGAGGAATTCACCTGCGATGTGGGAACAAGGAGGGTAGATTTGAAGCTTTCGCGACTGCAAGGATTCATATTCTTAGGTTTTTTCGGTAAAGTCACGTAGGTAAAAAATTAAAATTAAAATTCCTAACAGCGTGCTTCAGCCTCACAATAATAATATCCAGGGCCTACCTTGGCTCCTCCCACCCTCAACCAGTATATATACAAGGACTGTTTTCTTGGAATTTCTCTCACTTGATACAGCTATCGTGCTGTGACGGTTCCACCTGAAGACGGAGGCTTGTGTTGCCTCCGAAACGTCGTGATTTTTATTTTTATTTTATTTTTATTAATTTTTCTTTTTTACCTAACTGACTTTACCGAAAATACCTACGAATATAACAAGGAGGGTATCTCTGATCGCTATTGCAGGTACGATATGTTCACCTATTTGAGAGTTGTATTACAGGCAGTATCCCCGGGTTTGCGGAAGACTCGACTTATGCAAATGCGGAAATGTTTGCGTCAGTTACGAAAGCGCAACTAGTGCAGCGCGATGAGGTTGCGGATGAATACCGCGGATGAATACCGCGGAGCGAGGCGTAAGGCGGTCCACCTTTACGCCTAAATCCACCAAAACGCCGCCTTCACAAAGTCCGAGCTAAATGGAATTCTTTGTAGCGTTACGACGTAATTCTCGGAGAGCAAACGAACCTAGCAATCGGGTAGGGAAGCAACAACTATTTCAGGCTATGATATTTTATCGTTGATTTTGGGGGGAAATTGTTCAGTTCCCGACATACGGAAAATTCGGGGTTACGGATCGTTTTGGGGAACCTAACCCTTCCGTAACACGGGGACTGCCTGTATATCGTTTGCCGTTTTTGAGTGCGCCTTGTGGTGATTTTTTTCATTTATTATTACGAGTGTAGTTACTTGTTCATTTTAAATCAATCCAACTCGAATCAATAATAGCCATAACGAGGTTGGAAGATGATTCGACTTGTTTTGGTGATGGAAATATAAGTTGTTCTTTGTAATAGTTTATAACGTTTGGTATTATTGTATTGGGTTGCGCTCTTCATTGGGAAGGCACAAAATGGCCGCCTTAGAGGTGACTTTGTAATTTACATATTGTTAATGTAATTTGATAATTGAAAAAAATGTACGTATTATGCATTGCATAAGTACGTATTGCCTCGCTTATGTAGCACTAGCAGGGGCACAGAATCATCGAGACGCATTGACCCGTAGAGGCATTTACTTACCGTATAAGTCCCATAACATCACATTGCTATTCACACCTTGGCCATTTAAATTCCGTTTTTTTTAACGTGAACTGTGAAGTTAAATGCGAGTCAAAAACGACCGGGTCTATTTTCATTTCGGGCACGTAACTGGTAGTTGTGACAAAGATACCCCGTAAAGCCTTAACAGACTGTGGGGCAAGTGCTGTTAGCAAGCACCTATGAAGGCCAGCACAGCACACGATGGGGGTGGGTGGCCACAACACCACTCCCGGCCGCCTTTGTCTCCCCACTGGCGATCTTTACGCATCGCACCAGGTACTCGTTTGAGGCTGAGTCGACCTAGGGGAGGCCCAGAACCGGTTCAGATAATCGTCACTGGTGTTGGCCGTGAGCGGGAATCGGACCCGGGTCGCCAGGTTCGTAGCACAGCGTGCTAACCGCTACACTACCGCTCCCACACACACACACAACACTGTGATGCTTTGGCTTTAGTTACTACATGGCGCTGGGTGTTTGTCTTTCGCCCGCACCTCCGATCAGCAGGGTTGGCTACGTACGGTGACAAAAAAAAGTTCAACACACAACACATCACTTGAGTTTAAACCATTCTAAAGTAGATATTTGTATATTTTGGTGCCACCACCACCACCCCCCAAATTCTATGTTACTGGGCTGCAGCTCTTGAAGCCCCGCTGCACTAATCTTTGCACTCCTATCGTGTTGTTACATTGTTTGTTGTTGGAATGTTATTACCCGCCCCTACTGGACATCTGTGAAAAAGAGCTTTATAGCTCATCGGATTCCTCCAGTAAAAATACATATTCTGATTCTGAAATATTCTTGATAATCTGGTTCTGTGGACCATTTAAACAAGTTCACATTGGCATCACCGAACCAATATCTTTAGAGAGAAAAACATATATACCAAAGTCAAGAATGCTGAAATTACAGATGATTACTGCCACGCTTGTTTTTTCTTCTGCGGGTCGTGTGAGGCTGGCAGGTAGAGAAGTAAAGATGCCCCCTTTCTTAGCGCCCAGCCAAACTCCTAATTTTCCTCCCGCACCTTGGTGAATTCAACTTCCCACAAAAGACGCGCTTGATACATAGGGCCATGAGTCAAGGGTGCAGCCCTGCAATGTCTCGCTAACGCCACCGCTGGAGGATGAGCTCTGCCATTTGCGACAGCTCCAGCGAGCTTCTCTAGAGTGTGTTTATGTATGTGTAGAAATTATATCACGACAGAAGATATTCACTTGACATGGTAGACACCGCGTGACGCCAATAATCAGCAAGTAAAAACGAGCCCTCTGATTGATACCTCATGGGCCTGAAAGGGAATTGATTAGAGGGAGGTGAAATTGAAGGGGATTGGAGGAAATAATACGGAGGATGAATGACACTTGCCCATTATTTGAATCATTGCGCCTGGAGATTGAATTGCACTTGCGACACATGCATTGCATGTGCAATGTTCGAACCCATACACCAGAGGAACACCCCATATATACATATTTAAGGGATCTGTTCCCGGTTTACAGATGAATCTGAAACATATTAAAATCAGGCCTACATAATAAATTTTGGATAATCTGATAAAAATATTGCCTCGAATTTATGCAAAAAAATGACATAACATCCACACAGATCCAACAATTTTCTTTAGAAACAAAATCACTCCTATACAAATGTAGTGTCAACGATTCAGAGTTTCTGGGAGGCACTTTCTTGATTAACAACTTCCACGGTCTCGTCCGTGCACCTAGCCTGTACACAACACTATCGGTCTAACACTAACGGCGCTGACTGAGATAGCCAACTGCTATCCTTCGTA
Source organism: Lampetra planeri (assembly GCF_965212315.1). Classification (NCBI taxonomy): domain Eukaryota; kingdom Metazoa; phylum Chordata; class Hyperoartia; order Petromyzontiformes; family Petromyzontidae; genus Lampetra; species Lampetra planeri. The sequence continues at coordinate 5,205,312 of NC_136159.1, forward strand.
GCCCAATGCCTAGCATAGACGTTTAGCGATGACGGCGACGAGACGACAGCGACGACGAGACGAGTCCACTCCCAGAACCGGCAGCCTCGAGCCCCTCGCTGTCGGCTCCTTTTATGCTCCCAGCGTGGCTTGGCTCCGCCCTGACCGCACCTCCCTTCTCGAACCCTCTAGCAGGTTCCAGGGGCCTCCAGACGGGGTCCTCCGTGACCCTTGCCCCAGTTACTCCACCCTGCCAACACACCCCGTGCACAGCCCTCACCGGCGTGTGTGCTGTCTGTCCACCCTCACAGTTGCCGCTGCTGTCCACCAGCCGGCGCTATTACACTACACAAATATAGACGTAGAAATGTATATATATATACCCACGCAGAAAAGATATCACAAAGAGTTGTGTCAAAAAAATACGGACACGCTCGTGAGGTGACAATAAGCGGGTTAATTTAACACGTGGCAGGCTTTCGCCACCGATATTATTCATAATAGAGGTTTTTGGGTTAGATCGTGTAAGTATAAATGTGTCGAAACCCTTTGCCACCCGACACAGCCAATCAGTAAGGGATTTGTCACGTAAACAAAACGCCAAACAGTTTCTACTTCAGCCCACCGGCGTGTTGAAAGTGAATCCACAACATTTACAATCTGAGCGGGTTCCCGTCGCCAATCCGGCGTTTTCAGCTTCATTTCAATGAATTCGGCACGGGCTGATTTCGAGGTCACAGGGCACCGTGCAAACAAACAAATGTAAATGTGCACGAAGGAGGTGGACACCGTCGCTCCGACCAGAACACTCGGAGGCAATGACCTCCATCCCTCTCTCTCTCTCGACTTGCGAGAGTAGCAGGTTACAGGACTGCGGTTTGGAACCCCACAGGCCGCGAGCCACTCGGGGGAAGTGTAAATTAGGGCTTCGTTTCTGCAGCCGTGAGGAGGTGTGGTGAGAGGAGGAGGAGGGGGGTACTACTGACCTCTCCCGTGACATTGTCAGCAGACGAGATTTTTAAATTAAATCGACAGTCAGCTGGCGCAGCCTGACATTGTTCAAAACATGCATAAAGAACATCCATTAGCATGGAATAAAACCGTTAATTTACTCGTTACTCAGAAGATTAATTGCATACTGACTGGCAGTGGAATATTAGGCTTAATAATATTCGTTTCATATAAATGATTTTTTATTTTAAAAAAATATTGTAATTAATACATTGTTACGATGCGCAATTTTACACTTTTATGTATCTGGGGAGAAGGGGGGGGTTCATGATCCGGTGCGCGGCGGGGGTGGGATTTGATAGAATTTTTTGACAGCCAAATGACTAAATGGGACCATCTGTAATGTGTCTCCGTGCCTATTTGTGGTGACAAATTTCGTGCGGCTTATCAGCGAGGGGTGCAACTGCAGCAAAAGTGACACGGCGCAACGCCCCACTTAATGCAAATATTTAAGAAAAATGCATGACCTCCAAAAGGCAGCAACACTGTTGACAGCGAGCATGACCAATGTTTATGAAGCAAGTTTTTAAAAGCCTGTTGCATTATGGAATAAATTTGTTTATTTTTTTTGGCTGAATTTATTGTCATCCCGTCCGCATCCCTCGCCTAGCCGTGTGACCCTTTCACGTTGGAAAACGACCCACGGAAGCGGATATTGAGGAGCTACATCTGGGATTCCTTCAGGTGATCTCTCGCCCACATAGTAGCACGCATGACGGTGCAGTTGGAGCGCCGCGGTGGCGAGATGTAACTACCTTGCGTGGTATGCAGGAGGTCGTGTGTTCGATCCCAACTCTGATGCCTTTATAATTTGAATTTGCATGTCTCTTTCCCCACGGTCGTGTGGCTTTTTCTCCTGGTCCTCTGGTTTTTGCTCCACATTTTGAAAAATGCGTTTAGAGTATTTGGCTGCTATATGCATTTCCACAAGGTAAGCCACTTTGTTGAGCTATCATTTGTGGCCAGGTCGTTTCTGAAAAAGAGCTGTTTAGCTCAGTGGACATTTACCTGGTAAAATAAAAATAAACGTTTTAGTTTATGGTTTGTCATAATACAGTGCAACCGCCATTTTAATTCTCAGAGCTGGTATTCAGCCCAATGAAGTGGAGAACCAAATTTAATTTGATGGCCTTTTAATTTATTTTTACCGTGCAACAATTGGTGATGGTATTGAGGCCACCATCTCGCGACACTTGAAAACCCGGTTTCATCACAGGCAGTTGAAGCCCGGATTCGAACCCAGGCCTCAGACGTAGCCGGCTCTGCGCTCTGAGTCCATAATGCCACGTCTCTCGACAACGAGTTTAAAAGCACAATTAATATTCACACGAAGCTGAAAATACTAAATATGAGAACCGTTGGGTGCGTTGTTTTCACTTAGCTACAGTGTACGAATTACCAGCCTTATTTTCAAAGCGTCAGAATCCTGCAATTATTGCAGGTATAATGTCTCCAATAGTTGCTTTACAACAACAACAACAAATACACAAAGAATGTCCCACTACTTTGCTGAAGCCTTCCAGCTTCTATCCTAGCGGACATTAACGAAGCATCGCACTCGTGGCCTCTTCGCAGGGCCCCACAGAATCTGCCATGGTAACAACGGGTCCATCGCCATGGTAACGGCTAACAACACTGGCTTGTGCAACGATTAAGCGGGCAGGGCCGTGCAACGTTATCATGCTGCAAGCGATACGCTCTGCGTGCTTGCGTGCGGAAGATGTTCGAGGCGAGGATGTCCATCAAGAGAAGAGCCACCGCCACTTTGGTCTGATGTTAACTACCTCGCCTGGTATGCAGGAGGTCGTCGGTTCGATCCCGAGCCTGACGTCTGTATATTTGGAGTTTGCATGTTTCTCTCTCCCCCCGTGGTCACGTGAATTTTTCTTTGGGTCTTCCAATTTTTGCTTCTACATTTAGAAACATGTGTTTAGAGTATTTTTTAAAATAAAATAAAAAATATATTAAATCACAACGTTTCGGAGGCAACACATGTACTCGGGCTGATTTTGCTGTGATGGTGCCACCTGAAGACGGAAGCTTGTGTTGCCTCCGAAACGTAGTGATTTAATTATTTATTTTATTTTATTTTTTACCTACGTGACTTTACCGAAAAAAACAAAGAGTATTTGACTGCTATTTCCAAGTGATAAGCCACTTCGTTGAGCTAACATTTGTGATGGCCAGATCGCTTCTAAAATAGAATATATCTGAGTGGGCCTTACCTGGTCAAATAAAAAAACAATTATAATAGTTGATCGGCCGTCGGTTCGATCCCGACCCTGACGCCTGTATCATTGAAGTTTGCGTCTCTCCCTCTCTCTCTCTTTTTTTTAACGATCAGAGGAAACAAGAAGATGCTCGGTGTATTCGACACTTTGCTTCGTTCATCATTTCGGTTTTTTTTTATTCCTTGCTTTACGTAATCCTCTCTCTCTCTCTCTGCCCCCGTGGTGGCGTGGATATTTCTTCAGGTCCTTCAGTTTTTCCTTCCACATTTAGAATCAAAACGCTTTTCGAGCATTTGGCCACTGTGCATTTCCACGTGATAAGCCACTTTGTTGAGCTATCATTTCTGATAGCCCGGTCGCTTCTCAATATATATATATATATATAGCTCAGTGGGCCCTCATCTGGTTAAATAAAAAACAAAATTGAGTTTAACCGAGCTCCAACCTCATCTGGAACTCTCCTCTCCCCAACCTTCCGTGCTGTCAACTCCCCATCCAAGTTGGAGTCCAGGCTCAAGACCTCCTTAAGTTCCCTTTGTCTATTCCTGAACGCCTGTCATCCAGATGTCGCCTGTTCTAGTCAATTTCCCGGCACGGCAGTTGCAATCATGGGCTGGAATGTCTCTTAATCCTCTCACCTCCTCACCACTGCCTTGGTCAATGCTGTAGTATGAATGGGTCCAACGCAGTGAGGTGATCGGCAGGTCGCGTGCATTGGGGTAAAGTTGTGGGCACTCCCGCCTCTTACCATTTGTGTCTGATGAGCGTGGAAGAGTGGGCCATGTACTCGGGCTGAACGATTAATCGATTTCAAATCGAAATCGCGATTTGAAACAACGCGATGAGCAAATCGCAAAGGCTGCGATCTTTTGCGATTTGAAAAGTCCTATTACTTTCTTATTGGAATTGTTTTATTTTTTATTATTATAATTATAACTTTATTTAACTTAACAATTGTTCTATGTGTGATTGTTCTATTTTAATAAACACATGTTAAAAAATACATGTTGGAAGCAATTCATATCTTTTAAGTTCTCATCCCTGCATTAGAATATATAGAGCAGTTCATATCTTGATGGTATCATGTGGTAATGCTCCATCACATGTTTTAAATCTATTGCACAGTGAATATTGAACTGAAGCTTGATTTTTCAAAATTTTAATCGCAAATAAAATCGCAATATCTGTCAGAAATATCGAAATTAGATATGTTCCCTAAATCGTCCAGCGATAGCATGTACCCTCTAGAGTGGATCTCTTTAGAGCTCGCTCTAGAAGAAGCTCTTCCTCCAGCAGTGGCGACAGCGGGCAATTGCAGTGCTGCACCTTTATACTTTACCCTCCACAAGCAAATTGGCACGATAGTGTGAACGACCTGGATAGCAGCAGTGCCCAGTTAATTGAACAAATACCACTGAGAGCCTCGGTGCGGCTCTACAGGGAACGAAACTTTTGAGAAAATACAAATTCAAGGTGCCCTTTACGTGGCCTCGTTTGTCTCGTTTACTCTGCCAGACGTAGAACACCAAAAGCAACAAACATGTCAACGTCGCGTCCCCCTCTACATGTGCATGCTGTCGGTGCTGTCGACGCGTGCTTGCGGAAAGAATGGTCACCGTTGCAAGGTGACGTCCACGATAAACGTCCAACAATGATGATTGAATACACGAGTCAGAAACCCGATGTTTGAACGAACAATATTTAAAGGAATTCAAGGGACGCGGGCCGCTACGTGTGCGGTCGAGACGGAAAAATGACAACAAACGGCAATCCTCCAAAATAAATGGCACAACGCTCGAGTAGGGAAACGGAGGCAGAGGGCGAGACAGAGAATCAAGGACTGAGAGGAGTGGTGGTGAAGGAGGGATTGAAAAGGAAAAGAGGATTCGACTGGGGAACAGCAGCAGCAGATGGGACAGGATAATGATGATGATCACCATGACTATCGCCAAAACACGGAAGACATCTGCTGCTCAAAAAGTCGTCTCTTCTTTACAAATAACTTCACTTGCACTCGCAATTGACATCGTATATCCCGGTTTGTTTACATATTAACGCAATAGTCACACTATATATATATACACACGTTTAATTATAATTGAAGTAACTTAATATTGCACTACGATCAATCTAAAAATAATCTTCCCGACCAGACTTACTTTATTTTTTTTTACATTTGTGCAATGTTTTCGGTGTCTCCGTGTGACGACACCGTTTTTTTTGTTGCCCCTGATTTATAATTGCTTCTATTGCCGAAACTTTTTTTATTTTTGTTTTTATCTTCCGTCTTTTTTTGGCTTTTGTCATTTCGGTCACCCAGGGTCGCTCTTGCAAATGAGACCCACGCGTGGTGTGGTCTCTTGAGTTCTCACCTCGTTCAACAACAAAACTTGGATTTGGCAGCTGCTGCTGCTTCTTGCACTGCCACTTCTGCTGGAAGTTCACGGAAGCAACAGTGGCCTCCACCAGTGCCATATTATTCAATAGACCACAGAAGGCACCGTGACTAGGGCCTAAGAAAACTAAACGGCCTACGACAAAAAAATAGACCGTGTTTTTTTGTGTGATAACAAATGTAATCAAGATATTTTCTTGAAAATATGTATTTATATAACAAGGATAGCCACAGTGTAAAAACAAACAGGCAGTGATGTCGATGTCAGTCGTTTTATTTTTAAAAAAGGTGAGAGAGAAATTAACACCAGAGATTAACTTTTCGAGATTTTTATTTCCACTGCGAAATTCGCAGTAACATTTTCAAATGGTGCTTTTCGCACAATCTCATTTTCAATAGAGAGTAGTGAAAGGAAAGAAGACAAGCCTCGTTGTCCTGTGGCTGATCGGAGACAGTTTTTTTTTTATTATCAACTTTCGCGAGTGACAGCGTTGGTAGTCACATCGGCAGCAGCACCAACTTAAAATAAGTTATCACTCAAGGCCTACGAAACAGTAAGTGCTAGGACGGTACTGAACGGGAAGAAGAACACATTTTTAGGTGCTTCGATAAATGTAAGATCTCATGCAACAATTTTATGTAAAAATGTATTATTATGCCGGATGCCTCTGCTATGCTTGCAGCAAATCTCTGTCACCGTCACCGCCATTATCATACGAGGTGGTCCATTTATAGGTGCCCCACCACCCCGTGATGTAATGATAGCTCTTGTACGCGTTTTACATCCTTTTGTAATTCAAATATTCCACGTGGGAACATAACTCTTTTTGGAACGTCTCATTGGCAAAGGTGTCCGAAGTTTTTTGTCGAGTACGCATCGACTGTTGGGGCAATTGCCGTTAGCGAGTAGCACCTACGAAGGCCGGCATTGTGGCACACGAAGCAGGGGGAGGATGGGGTGGCCAGCACCACATCACTCTTCCAAGTCATCTTCTTGGTTCTTTCGGTAAAGTCACGTAGAAGGGAAATAATAAAATAATAAAAATAAAACATAATAAAACAATTCTCACGACGTTTCGGCCACAACGCAAGCAGCCGTCCTCAGGTGAAGAACAGGTCTGTCGGAAGGACAGCGTCTGAATGAAACACCACCAGGCTTGGAGCGTATATTTAAGCTGGGTTGGAGGGGGAAGAGCGCCTTGACAAAATAATTTGCATATCAAGAGGAATTTAGCATATTTATGAGAAATGCAGATATGGGATTAGTCATTACTTGTGGAATGCGTAGGAGGTGGGCGGGGGGTTTCAAAGTCATAATATAATAATATCCCGGTCTCTCGAGTTCTCACCTGGATAAAAAACAACAACAGCTACAACAATCACTTGAATTAATATTATAACACACGTCTCAGAGTCCCAGTGTTTTTTTTTTATCATCCTAGAGGCCCAACCCGAATCGCAGCTGTCCCTGCAAAATACAAATAAAGAGCGTGATTACAATTCAATGGGGTTATCTATAAATGGTACTCCCTGTACGGTATATGGAGGTAACAGAATCACGATATTTATTTATACCGGAGGAATCCGATGAGCTATAAAGCTTGTTTTTTCCACAGATATGACGGCATTCAGCCGGCTGAAACCCCGCAGTGGTTATGGAACTCCAAGCACTTACTCGCTATCAATCACAAGGTCGCAAGTTCAAATCCCGGTCAGGGAGAAGGGTCAACAGCCCTTAACCCATCTAGGGTCGATACAATGACTGTGAGAGCACGTCAACAGTGGCTGTGCTCTGGAAATACTTGCCCCTTCCACGTGAATGTGGAATGTCCACCACGGGCACAGGGCTGTAATTTGGCCTACGACCAAGTCACTCGCGAACGCGCCCGATCGTCATCACATCTCAGAAGCTAAACAAATTGTTTAGCCCGGATAGTGCTTGGATAGGCGACCACCAAAGACAAAGATCCCCCGTAAAGCCTTAACAGACTGTTGGGACAAGTGCTGTTCGGGAGTAGCACCTATGAGGCTAAGTCGACCTAGGGGAGGCTCAGGGCCGGTTGAAATAATCGTCACCGGTGTTGGCCGTGAGCGGGAATCGAACTCCCGTCGCTGGGTTCATAGCGCGGTGCGCTAACCGCTAACACTACCGCTCCCCAGCACCACACACACTGGCATTGCAGGCTACCGCACAAGGTCTGTCTTGTGAGCAGAGGGGATTACAGCCCAATCCGCCGTTGTTCCTGCACCACGCTCCAACATCCATTGAGCAGCGCGGTGAAGCGTGGTCGATTAACCCCCCAGCAGTGGGTTGACGAAGAGCGCACTACACATACATGCTGCTCTGAGTGGGAGTGTGGAGTTTGACAGGCGTGAGGCCACGTCACCGGGTTTCCATGAAGAGGCGGCGGAAATGAGACACTTGAGTGAACATTATTAGGAATTAGCAAATAACCCTTTTCCTCTTCTTCCCCTTTTCCTGCAGAGAATAAATTCCTCTTTAACGGCCTCTGCGGAATTGCTGCCTTTGGTATAACTCTTGGCGCCGCCGATCCAGAGGTCGCCAATTTGATTCGATTCAATCACCCCCCACCCCCCCCGCACCTGTGCACCCAGTGCTATAAATGGGTACGTATGTTGAACTTCTTTCGCACCGTACGTAGCCAACCGTGCTAATCGGAGGTGCGGGGGAAGGACAATACAACTAAACAAAAAAAATGTTGTTATAAAGAAATTCGTTTTCGATCGTGACTGAAAGGTGCATGGCTCCAATGGCTTCCTATAGCCACAGTCGATTCGTAGGTGGCGTGTGGTGGGGTAGAATGTGGGTACTCCCATCTCTTCAAAGACACGATGGCCAGCGTGGGCCAAAAGTGGCCTTCTCGAAGGGGCCTTCTCTAGGTCTCCCTCTAGTGGAGGCCCTTCCGCCAGCAATTGGAATGAGCAAGGAACTTCAGGGTGGAGTGAGATATTACAGGGATGCGCCTTCACCCTCCTTTAAGAAGTAGAACTTTTTTGGACTCGAGTTAAACATTATTACCCCGTATTCATTCAAATGAGTGTATCACCATTATTCGAAATAGAAAAGTTGTTTTCTTGGTAACAGCCACGATTGGCGCCGTGCTGCTGCTGCTGATACTGGTAGGAACCTCCTGGTTACACCAGCCCACAGGGGATTATTGTGTCCGTCCGTCGTGCACGGAGGGGCTGGGTGGGGAGGGAGGGGCTGGGTGGGGAGGGGAGGGTGGGGAGGGGAGGGGCTGGGTGGGGAAGGGGAGGGTGGGGAGGGAGGGGCTGGGTGGGGAGGGTGGGGAGGGTGGGGCTGGGTGGGGAGGGTGGGGAGGGTGGGGCTGGGTGGGGAGGGGCTGGTCACCCCGTGGTGCCCTTATAAAACTCAACGTTTAACCTACTCACGCCGGCTTGTGACCGCCCTCACAGTCGGGCATATTTGCGGAATACACCACGCCGCCGTTGACCCTGGCCATTGACCGAGCAACCCAACGTTCCTACCAGCTCCCTCCGCAAGAATGTGTTATATGCACGGCAGTTATAACGCCACGACATAACGCGGGCGGCGTTGTGACTGCCATGGGATGAACTCCATCTAGTGCAGCTTTAAACTAATTCGCCGCGTCCCCAAAGACATTTGACAAATTAGCAAAAGGCGTATGCGTCCTTATCAATCCCATCGATTTTTTTCTCTCGAGCGACTGTCAGTCGAATGAACGGCACTTACTCAGCTGATTGGAAGACGGGGAATTGTGAAACGGTGCAACGTGGAAGATTTGAACTGAGATACGCCACGACGCCAGCGAGGACAACAACGCGGCCGGGGGTAACTCGCGTCGCGTTAAAACACCCTCGTCGCACAACAACCGCGCATCGACAATTATCCATGCGGACGCACTCGTGATCACGCACGCAAAGCAAAGCCATCCCACCCCCCCCCCCAATTTAGACATACAGACTGTTGGGGCAAAGTGATGTTCGTAGGGGGTGGATGACCAACACCACGCCACCTTTGTCTCCCCAGTGCCGATGTTTACCCATCGCACCGATGATGCATTTGAGGCTGAGCCGATCGAGAGGAGGACCGGTTCAAATATGCCTCTCGCCGATGTTGACCGTGAGCGGGAATCGAGCTCGGGTTCGTAGCGCAATAGCGCCCACCGACCACGCTAACTCGCACTAATGCATAAACACAAACGCGCGCGCACACTCATTGCGTTAAGAAATAAAGGCAAGGGAACATTCTAATTTCCTGGGTTTCAGGCTGACGGGCAAGCGTGGCAGCATCTCCCCTGGGTATAGATTTTAGTTCCTCCTCAATAAAGACGTTACACGGTGCGCGGAGAGGCACAGCCGCGCGCATACGAATCCCGCGTCAAAGCATTGAACGCAAAAATTGATGCTGAAAATTGCTTCCTAATTACCATGATGAGCTTGTGCGAGTGAACGTACATGCGCCATATGTATAAATTTATAGTGATGGCGAGGCGATATTAAAATTCATAGATGCCTGGATGCGTTCAAGGTTCAGGGAAGCGAATCATGACAGCCACCACGAGGCTGGGCATGTAGGAACATGTACATTTTAAAATAATAATGGACGGCATATTAACGTGAGAAAATCTTGGGGTTTTTTTTGACACCGAGACAAATCAAATGTGCCATCGACAATTTATATTCTTGTATTTTTTTGGAGGAGGGGTTACTGTCAAAATGTGTACATATGTTAATAATGAATCACAAGAGAAAGTAGGCCACTGATAACACCAATTAAAGACATCCGCCAATGCGGAACAATATGCCAACACATACCCTGTAGAGTGGAACTCTAAAGCTCCATCTAGAGGTGGTTGTTCTGCCAGCAGAGGTGTGATGCGCTGCACGCAACGAAAATTCACGGTGTAAGAGGCCGTCCATAAATGACGTCACGCACCTAGGGGGGGGGGGCGGGTCAGACATTTGTGACGATGTGTGACGAGGAGTGAGGGGGGTTGAGAAATGTGACTTCACATCAAAATGCGCAACTCTAAATAAATATTGACAAAACGTTCTACTTAATTAAATGGACTTTTTTATAAATGTTTTCTCCTACAACATCAGAGTGCAGCGCCACATTATATACGCACTACAATGAAAATATTTTAAAGCGATCTGAAGCATGTTTTTTTGGTGGGGGGGCAGAGCTTTGTGACGTCATATTTGAGGGGGGGGTCTGACTTTTTGCGACGCCGTGTAACGAAGAAGGGGGGGGTCAAAAATCGTTCAAAATCGCGTGACGTCATTTATGGACGGCCCCTAAACTCCGTCGAATGGGATGACACAATCGGGATTAATGTTGCGCGGACGTCAGTGCACGTGTAGAAAAGAGGGTAAAGGCGTGGCGCTGCAACTGCCTTGCTCGCCACTCGAGGGCGCTCTAAATAGGCCCTCTCGAGGAGGTGTTGGACTCCTCTTACACACCGGGCACACGTGTTGTTGCAAGAGGTGTCAATACCCACGCTTTACCCCACCACACAGTAGCACCGAGTGAGACGTCGGTCGCCACTGACAATATCCGTAGCTGGGATTCCATCGAATAATTGTTGTTGTAGGAACCACCTGGTTCCACCAGCCCACAGGGGATTATTGTGTCCGTCCGTCCGTCGTGCATCCAAAAATGGAGGGGTGGGGCTGGGTGGAGAGGGGAGGGTGGGGAGGGGCTGGGTGGGGAGGGTGAGGAGGGGCTGGGTGGGGAGGGGAGGGGCTGGGTGTGGAGGGTGGGGCTGGGTGGGGGTGGGAGGTGTGGGGCCGGGTGGGGAGGGGCTGGTCACCCCGTGGTGCCCTTATAAAACTCAACGTTTAACCTACTCACGCCGGCCATATTTGCGGAATACACCACGCCGCCGTTGACCCTGGCCATTGACCGAGCAACCCAACGTTCCTACCAGCTCCCTCCGCAGGAATGTGTTTAAGTGGAAGACGGAAAGCTGTCGACGAGAGATGGAGGATATTTGACCTACTCCTCCGCGCTTGCAAAGACATCTTGGCAGAGGTGGGAGTGCCTCCAAACTCGTGGTTTACCCCATCGCACGCACGTGACTTCCCAATTGACTCAGCACTGGCGGAGTCAGTGGGGGGGGGGTGGGGTGGTACGTGCCCCTCCAAATGTTCCGATCGAAATCCCTAATTTCGATCGGATCATTGGGATTTATATTAGTAATACATCGGCATTTTGCGACCCCCCACGAACACTGTGTAGCATATTATTACGTGCCAGGGACTCTATGAGATGATAGGACAATAGTCTGAGTCCATAATTGGCAATAAGTAACGGCAAAGCAGTTATAAGTGACTCACAGAATTGTGCGCAGTTGCGTATACAGAACACGACTTCCCTGAAGGCAAACACCTTCAGCGAGCGCGATGCCGATCACGCAACGCGATTCGTTTTCGACCCTCGATCGATGGCTGCGCGATCGCCGCACACGCGTAGAATAAAAAGCAAGGGACAAGTCTTTACTTACTAACAACTCCTCTATCATTTTTCATTGCTGGAGGGGTTGCCTCCCCCCCTACCTGAAAATCCTGGCTCTGACTTCGGCCGAACCCATTCACACTTTCGGATGTGGAGAGAGGCGGTGGAGGGATTGAATGAAACTCGCGCCCCCGTCGTCTCAACCGCCACGCCACGAGATGGAATCGAACCGGCGAACCTCTGGATTGCAGGTCCCAGCAGCTTGCTGAACCCTTACACCACCGCTGCAGCATCCAAAACGAAAGGTGTGAAAGGAAAAATAAGCGAACAATCATATTGGTGGTGGTGGTGGTGGGGGGGGGGGGGGATAGAAATAAAAAAAATTAAATTGCTGAGATGTAAAAATTGGCGAGATCGCGTCGCAGATAATTATCGCACAAATTGCAGCAGCAGAGAGAATAACTCACACGGACAAGGGGAGTGGAGAGCGCGAGAGGAGCGGGGGTTGGGGGGCGGAGGGCGGGGGGGCTCGAGAACACGGGGTGGGGGGTGGGGGAAGAAACTCATGGGACTCGAGGTGATGACGGCCGGACAGAAAACCACGAATTCATTCGTCGCTGAGCAACAAATGCGCGCACGATGTGAAGATCCCCTTGGCAACTGGCGGAAATGCGAGGGGATGAAGCATCCCTGACATCAACAACTCCGTCAACAACAACAACAACAGCAAGACCACCACACCCACCCCCCCAACTGAGTTCCTGACCGAGAGCACATTGTGGGGGGGGGGGGGTTAACGCTTTCTGACGAAGGTTGAAAGCGTTCAATGCATTCGTCTCTGTCCGTCTTATCCGACCGCGTGATAGCAGCGGCGGCGTGGCGATGACTCTCGCGAACATGATCAACTCTAAACCGCGTCTCTTGGTGTCACTTTGCGTTGCCGGCCGGGGCTTGCCTCACAGAGGGAACGTCGACGAGTGAAGTCCACGATAAGGAGGCGACTGGCCGCCAGCGAGCGAGTGACACGAATGAGTGAGTGGGTGCTGGATCATCGATCAACCTGACCGCTGTACGCCGAAGTCTACCGTAGTTTAAAGCCAGCGTGCCGAATGCACAACGCGTACACACGCCACAGTCCATTTTTGTCAATCCACTGCTGAACGAGGGCCCTCTCCACACCGTGTGGATCTCTGGGGTTGACATTCACCACGGTGCGGGTTGGTGAAGGCGGACAGCAAAGATGCGGGGACATCTTTGCTGTCCGCCTTCACCAACCCGCAACAACAGTTTTTTTTTGCCGCACTGTCCTCAGCTGCCTGCAATGTAGCCCCGCAGCAGCCTATTGCGACTTGTTGTATACGTGGTGGCCGCCAAAGCAAGCACTAATTCTAGATTTGAAGCTTTCGTGACTGCAAGGATTCATATTCTCAGGTTTTTTCGGTAAAGTCACGTAGGTAAAAAATTAAAATTAATAAAAGTAAAATAAAATAAAAATAAAATAAAAGTATTTATTTTGCTTTTATTAAAGCAAGCACTATAAAGGCTCAACACCTGCTTAGCTTACGAGTTTTTTGACGAGTCCGGGTTCATTCCAGGGCATAGGCATGGCTAGGTCGTGGGCTTCGCTGAGCCGACAAAAGTGTGTGAGAGAGAGAGTCAAAATAAAACTACACACGGGCCAATGGGACGCACGAAAAGAGCGAAATAAAAGTATTGAACTAAAATTGAGAGACGCATTAAATATTCAAATATAATCCGCCGTTCACTTTTAAGCAAATTTAAATTAACAAATGTCCTTATTCATTTCCACAGAGAACATCTGCTGCGTGAGACCCCAGGGGAGAGCCTGCTTGAACTCAGAAGCGGCACAGGCCTACGTTGCATCTCTCTCTCTCTCTCTCACGTCGGGGAATTTATTTTTTTCTTTGCTAATAATGGCACAGCAGCACGAATAATCACATTATTTAAAATGACAGCTGCGTCAACAACTACAATAACAATAAACGCAACTTTCGGGCTCTGACACGCACCAAAGGTAGATCTTTGAGAGACGGCGATGTGCAAGTGGAGCATCGGTTGTACGGTCATATTTAAAGGCAATTAAACAAATCATTTTTCCCCTGCTGCAAGCGATTTCTTTTTGTTCACGGTAGCGTGATGTTATCTTGCTCGGCTGGTATGCAGGAGGTCGTGGGTTCGATCCCGACCCGGACACTTGCTGTATATTTGGAGTTTGCATGTTCTCCCCGTGGTCGCGTGGATTTTTTTCTCCAGGTCCTCCGGTGTTTTCCCCTCCACCTGTATAAACATGCGTTTAGATTATTTTGCTGCTATCAATGTCCGAATGATAAGCCACCCTGTTGAGCTATCATTTGTGGCCAGGTCGCTTTTGAAAATAAAGGTAATACCTCAGTGAGCTTTGCCTAGTAGGATGGGGATAGTTTAGTTTTATTTGTAGGTATGAATAATATCTGTTTACCTTTATTGTACTTTTCACTCCTGTCGTGTTGTTGCACTGTTTGTTGTTGGAACGTTCTTACCCCGTGCCCCTACCAGAACATCTGTGAAAAAGAGCTTCATAGCTCATCGGATTCCTCCAGCATCAATAAATATTCCGATTCCGAAAGGCGGCCAGCACGAGATGGCACAGGAGAGATGCCAGGGAGGGAGGGAGGGGTGGGGGGGGGGTACCGCTATCGATGGGCACACAACGAACCAGTGGGGAGGGGGGGGGGGTCACTTCGCAGCATCCCGTGCAATCTGAAAAGTCAACCGAGGCTTGTGAATTGTTGGGTTGCTGCGTTGGCGAGATGTTAACCGCCTCGCCTGGTATACGAGAGAGATCGTGGGTTCGATCCCGACCCTGACGCCTGCTGCATATTTGGAGCGTGCGTGCGTGTGTCCTCTGCCTGTGGTCGCGTGGATTTTTCTCCGGGTCCGCCGGTTCTTCCCCTCCATATTTAGGAACAACGTGCCCTTTGAGTATTCGGCTACTATAAATGCCCACGTGATGAGCCAATTCGTTGAGCTATCGTTAGTGGCCAGGTCGTCTCTGCAAAAAGAGCTATATATACTCTTAGTTCTTTCGGTAAAGTCACGTAGGTAAAAAATGAAATACAAATTAATAAAAATAAAACAATAAAAATCACGACGTTTCGGAGGCAACACAAGTCTCCGTCATCAGGTGGGACCGTCACAGCCAGATTTGCTGCATCAAGTGAGGGAGGTATTCAAGGTGTAAGCTCTTAAGTACCAGTTAAGGGGGAGGGAGGGGGGTATATAGCTCAGTGAGCCTAATCTGGTAAGAACAAAAAGGTAAAGTTTCGTTTTGTTAGGGTTTTTTTTTACTGCTCGCGTCTGCGTTAATACCGCCCAATGGCAGGGTTAATGATAGCCCTCTGCTGGAAAAACACCGTTGATAATTTCCTCTCCCGTATGTTCTTTTCGGGTGTAATTGCACACCAACTGTCTCTGCGTGTGTCGCCGGGTCCCAGAGATCCCGTGGCAGGTGCTTTTGCGAAGGCAGGTGGGCGGGAGGCGAGGGCTGTGTGTGGGAGAATGAATGAATGAATGAGAGTTGGGAACGCGTAAAGAATGAGAGTTGACGATAGGGGTTGGCACAATAGGGCAACCAATGAATAGAAATTTTTAAATTAATATTCGAGTACTTTATCTATTCGGACGCGTGAATACAATAAAAAATAAAGAATTGAGGAGCGATAGTTTCTCATGAATAATGTTCATGTCAAATTCCGCATGTGGACACAATTTCATTCAAGTGAAATTGAGTGGTTTAAAAAAAAAGGAGTAATAAGATGACCCAATTTGCAAGCTATTGAGGTTTGCCTGAAATCCCCACAGATATACATCTATCTACACGGATCAATTCCAGCACGAGGTGATGTCCCACTTCCAATATTACAGCTAGCGCGAACAGCATTAAAATACGCTGCCGTGGTTGCAATGGTTATCACACTGCACTTGCAGACGCACTGGTTCGATCTCGCGGGACGGCAGCTTAAAATCGAATAAGTCACCTAGCTCCACCCCCACCTCCTGCTCACTCAGCAGAATAAAGTGTTGCAAGGCACTGAAGTTCGTTAATTGTCAGGTCGCGTGTGGTGGAGTAAACCGTGGGTAATCCCACCTCTCATTAAAAAAAAAAACATCTGGCCTGCTTAAAACAGCAGGCCAAAAATGAAACACGCGCTAGAAGGGCTCAATAAAGCTCCCGATTGTGGAAGCCATTCCGCCAGCGGTGCTGCAAGCGAGCAATTGTAGGGCTGCACCTTTATCTTCGCCTCTTTTGACAAACACGCTTGGCCGCTGTGCGCGAGTAAAGAAACCGCCACCACTCCTTAGCTGATGGAACCTGGGGCGTGGTAGAACCTTTGATGATGAAACGTACCTAGCCGTCCTTAACTCGCCGCTTGTCACTTGCAGATGAAGCAGGATAAGCGTCGCTGTTTGTTTTAATGACTGTCAAATGAACAGCAGCCGTAAAGATGACGACGCCCGTTGTATATTTGCAGTTTGCGTCTCTCTCTCTCTTTCTCTACCCCCGTGGTGGTGTTGTTGTTTTTTTTCCGGGTCCTCCGGTTTTTCCCACCACATTTAAAATCAAGATGCGTTGAGATTATTTAAATTATGTAGCTGCTATAAATGTCCACATAATAAGCCACTTCGTTGAGCTATCCTTTGGGCCTTACCTGGTCAAAAACTTGTTTTATTTGCTTATTTTTGTGTGATTGCTTTGTACTCCCAACCTGTTTTGTATTGTTTGTTGTTATAACGTTCTTACCTGCCCTACTGAACATTTTCGAAAAAAGAGCTTGATAGCTGATCTGATTCCTCCAGTATATATACATTTTCTGATTCTGGTTAACTTCAATAGATCACGCACACAGACTCTGACCCTTAAATTCTCTTAAAATCCCGCTGGGTAGGATAAAGTTTCCCAAAAAATACCTCTGGATAGGATAAACTTTAACAAAAAAATCCCGCTGGATAGGATAAAATTTACCAAAAAAATCCCGCTGGATAAGATCAACTTTAACAAAAAAAATCCCGCTGGGTAGGATAAACTTTCCCAAAAAAATCCCGCTGGATAGGATAAACTTTAACAACAAAAAATCCCGCTGGGTAGGATAAACTTTCCCAAAAAAATCCCGCTGGATAGGATAAGCTTTAACAAAAAAATCCCGTTGGCTAGGATAAACTTTAACAAAAAATCCCGCTGGGTAGGATAAACTTTCCCAAAAAAATCCCGCTGGATAGGATAAACATTAACAAAAAAAATCCCGCTGGATAGGATAAACTTTAACAAAAAAAATCCCGCTGGGTAGGATAAACTTTCCCAAAAAAATCCCGCTGGATAGGATAAACTTTAACAAAAAAATCCCGCTGGATAGGATAAACTTTAACAAAAAAAATCCCGCTGGGTAGGATAAACTTTCCCAAAAAAATCCCGCTGGATAGGATAAACTTTAACAACAAAAAATCCCGCTGGGTAGGATAAACTTTCCCAAAAAAATCCCGCTGGATAGGATAAGCTTTAACAAAAAAATCCCGTTGGATAGGATAAACTTTAACAACAAAAAATCCCGCTGGGTAGGATAAACTTTCCCAAAAAAATCCCGCTGGATAGGATAAGCTTTAACAAAAAAAATCCCACTGAATAGGATAAACTTTGACAACAAAAAATCCCGCTGGATAAGATGAAGTTTAATTTTAAAAAAATCCCGCCGGATAGGATAAACTTAAACAAAAACATCCCGCCAGGAAGGATACACTTTACCAAAAAAATCGAAATCCGCCCAGGGTCAAACCTGTAATCTATATATGGAGTGTGCATGTCTCTCTCCCCGTGGTCGTTTGGATTTTTCTCCAGGTCCCCCGGTTTTTTCCTCCATATTTAGAAATCAACGTGCGTTTAGAGTATTTGGCTGCTATAAAGTTCAACATGCTGAGCCACTTCGTTGAGCTATCATTTGTGGCCAGGTCGCTTCTGAAAAATAGCTACATAGCTCAGTGGTCCTGGCCTGGTAAAATAACATTTTAAGAATGTAGTTTTAAAAAAATGAATTCCATTCCAAAATTGAGTGTAAAGGAAGTGAAAAAAACAAATAAACCTCGCGATTATCCATAGCAGAATGCTATCGTGTTTATGATCACTTAGCAGGAGGCACTGCTCGCGTGTAACCTGGCGGCTGTGGGGACTTTGTCCCAGACTTTGATTGATTCACGAGGGCACTTGTGATGATTGTCTCCAAGGCTCGGTAATTCCCAGGCCCCCCCCAAAGAAGGCACAAACTTTTTGGAATCTGTCATCTTTCTCACGAACCTATCCTGCAATTTACTAAATTAGTCACTAGATAATGACAACCATCACAACGTATGATTTCAAAATAAAAGTGCCTGGTGTAGTTTGTAAATAAATAAAAACACACGGTTATACAACTTCAGTTCCATACAAATGCACGTCAACATATCCGTTCGTATTACACGGTGGTGGTGGCGGTGGTGGTGGCGGTGGTGGTGGCGGCGGTGGTGGTGGTGGTGGTGGCAATGGTGGTGGCGGCGGTGATGGCGGTGGTGGTGGTGGTGGTGGCGGCGGTGGTGGCGGCGGTGGTGGCGGCGGTGGTGGCGGTGGTGGTGGTGGTGGCGGTGGTGGTGGCCGTAGCGGATTGCCTCCCAAAAAACTGATCAAACGACGATTTAATTCCGCGGGGAAAGCTCGCAATCGCTTGTTTGTTTTTTTGCGAAGGGGATATAGACGAAGCCTTGAGATTTATACGGAACGCAACTCAATTTGGTCGTGTGTCTTTTGTTCATTTCCACCCCTCCACCCCTCTTCCCCCTCCACCGTTGGCTTCTCGTTTGCAAAATTACCACCGCGGCTTTAGATTCTCCGCTCGCAGAGCGTGCCCGGCTCGCCGCAAGAGGTCAACGCGCTGCATGCGGAGCAGCATGCCGCCTGCGCACGTTTAAGATGCATTGCTTGGTGGCAACCCTCGTCACGTAATGCTGCGTTTGTATGTTGTGTGATTTATAGCGTCCCCCCCCCCCATCTTCACAGGTTAGGGGGGCATTGAGCCTACTGCCCCCCCCCCCACCACCACTGCATGAATACATACATACACCTCCAATTAGCAAGGTGGGCTACGTACGGTGCGAAACAAAATTAATTATTTTATAATGGTTCAAATTTATCAAGCGCCCATAAACAATCGTTTCAACGTGCATACGTGCATTTGACCTGGCGATAGCCGTAGTTCAATCCCTGGCCGTGGCTAAACTCATTGGCGAGCCACATCTCAGCGGACCCAGTCCCACCCTACTCAGCAAGCTCCACACTGACCAGCGCGGTGAAGTATGGTCACATCATGGTACCTTTGTGCCAGTATCAAAGCATGAAAAAATAAGAATAGGTTGTAGCCTCTCTGGAAATAAAACAGGTGTTAATAAATTAAAACACCAAATAGATAATGGATGATATTGGTCGCGAAAGCCTACGTGTTAAATTAACCAAATAGATGTACCCTTTCGTAAGGATCAAAGTCTGCATTAACCACATGTATTTGTGGTGAACATGCAAAAAAACAATCTCTGGTAATATACGGCATTGTATTTGAAACTGACTGGCCTACACCAGAGACAGCCTTCTTTATGCCCTAGTCTCACCAGTGTCAGACCAGAGTACAGCAAAAGGCGACCGGTACAAAGACAATGCACGTATCAGAGAATGTATCGCTCGGGTTTAGCAGCTATATCACGGGACCGTTTTTGCCAGTATCAAAGTACGAAAAAAATAAGAATAGGTTGGAGTTTGAATATTTTTTATTATTATTTATTTATTTATTTTTTCATTTTTTTTACCTACGTGACTTTACCGAAATAACTAAGAGTTTGAATATTTTATTGCCGAAATATGCTCAATTGACTCCTACCCCCCACGACCCTCACGGCGTGGAGAGAGCTTCTCGTCAAACAGTGCATTCACAAGAGGGCCCCGAAACGTGCACACGAGATTACGACTTCATCCTCGGACACAATAAATTAAGGGGTCAGTCTTCTCGAGAAGAAGAAGAGGAGGAGGAGGAGGGAGGAGGAGGAGGGGGAAGAATAAGGAGAATTGGCTTATAGCAAATGAGCCAGTGACACTACCAGCCCAGCCCCAAGCAACACCCACCGGCACAAGGACAGACTGAATGAGCGGTAATCACCGCACATCGTTAAGTGGTCCGCTCCCTTGATGAAGGACGACAGACAATGGGGCACATAAAGCTTCGAGATGCCCTCGGGTTTGCTTTCATTCATTCATTCACAATCTGCATCCTGGTTGTGTGATGCAGCGGCACAGGCACACTGTGGGAGCAATTATTGTCATTAGTATTATTCTTGTGATAATAATTACGCTACTTTATCCAGAAAAAGCCTCGCTGAGTTTCAAGATTAATTTTTCCAGAGGGTTCCGCCAAGTCTTTTTGGCAGCTGAATTCAAAGTTGCTAGTAACGAATTGGCCACGTTCTTTCGGTAAAGTCACGTAGGTATAAAATAAAATAAATGAAATCACGACGTTTCGATTGCAACACAAGCAATCATCATCATCAGGTGGGAAAACCACAGCAAGATGTTTTTTTTTGCTGAAGTGGGAGAGAGATGCCGTGGTAAGAGGTTACATAGGTAAGAGAGGGGGGAGGGGCAAGGGAGGGGGGTAGGGGGAGAGGGAGACGTGAAGCTAGCTCGGGGGGAAGTGGGCGGGGCTGGACGTGGGAGGCTGAGAGAGCTGGGGATGCGCGGGGGGGGGGTGCGCGGGGGGGGGGGGTGCGGTGGGGGGATGCGCGGGGGGGGGGGGTGCGCGGGGGGGGGTGCGGTGGGGGGATGCGCGGGGGGGGTGCGCGGGGGGGATGCGCGGGGGGGGGTGCGCGGGGGGGGGGATGCGCGGGGGGGGGTGCGCGGGGGGGATGCGCGGGGGGGGGTGCGCGGGGGGGGGGATGCGCGGGGGGGGTGCGCGGGGGGGGGGTGCAACAACAACAACACATTCTTGCTGTGGTTTTCCCACCTGATGATTGCTTGTGTTGCAATCGAAACGTCGTGATTTTATTTATTTTATTTTCTACCTACGTCACTTTACCGAAATAACCAAAGAGTATGGATCCCTGCAGTCACGAAAACTTCAAATCAAGATTGGCCACCTTCTGTTTACGTGACAAACGTTACTAATCGGCTGTGTCGGGTGG
Source organism: Lampetra planeri (assembly GCF_965212315.1). Classification (NCBI taxonomy): domain Eukaryota; kingdom Metazoa; phylum Chordata; class Hyperoartia; order Petromyzontiformes; family Petromyzontidae; genus Lampetra; species Lampetra planeri. The sequence continues at coordinate 5,226,634 of NC_136159.1, forward strand.
TGGCGGGTTTAACGACACATTTTATATATTTACGGAATCTAACGATAAGGAGGTGATTGCAGACCGACTGCGATGCTTGATAGCAGGACAGCGTTCGGCAATAAATATGCAATGAATGAGAAGGAACTGAAATTGAAAATATAAACTCTGATTGAGAAGGCACTCGTTGTTGCCCACTTCGTTGGAGCTACGCGCACGCTCTCCGAAAGCAACGTCCCTCGTGTAAACATGAAATGACGAATCGTGGTCGCGCTAATATTACGTCCAGATAAGCCGGTCCACAACTTTGGTGCCGAATACTCTTTAGTTTTCGATTTAAAGCTTTCGTGACTGCAGGGATTCATCTTCTTGGTTCTTTCGGTAAAGTCACGTAAAATGGAAATAATAAAATAATAATAATATAACATAATTCAATAATTCTCACGACGTTTCGGCCACAACGCAAGCAGCCGTCCTCAGGTGAAGAACAGGTCGGTCGAGAAGACAGACAAAAGAGTCAAACTCTGTCTTCTCGACAAACCTGTTCTTCACCTGAGGACGGCTGCTTGCGTTGTGGCCGAAACGTCGTGAGAATTATTTCATTATGTTTATTTTTATTATTTTATTATTTCCATTCTACGTGACTTTACCGAAAGAACCAAGAAGATACTCTTTAGTTCTTTCGGTAAAGTCACGCAGGTCTAAAATAAAATAAAAAATTATCAAAAATAAATTCAATCGCGACGTTTCGGAAGCAACACAAGCTTCCGTCATCGGGTGGGACAACCACAGCAAGAAACAATTTACTGTAGTGGGGAAGAGTCGCTCGTAACAAGATATTATATAAGGCAAGAGGGGGGAGGAGCCAGGGAGGAGATGCGGGGGGCGGGGGGAGGTGTGGAGTAGGGGGGGTCGAGTAGGGGGGGTCGAGTAGAGGGGGGGAGTAGGGGGGGGGTGGAAGATTCTTAGTGGTGAGGTTTCGAACCACGGCCGACAGCTGCCAACCTTCCCCGACAATGATAGCTCATCGCACACCGCACCAGCTACTCATTTACGCCTGAGTCGACCTAGGGGAGGGCCCCAGACAGGTTCGTACATCACTCGCCGCTGATACCATCTGCGGTTGAAAATCGAACGCAGGTCGCTGGGTTTGTTGCGCGGTGAGTCGGACACCGAAACCATCGCTCCGCTGATTCGCAAAGGGGCCGTTCATAAAGGACGTCACGCACCTAGGGAGGGGGGGGGGGGTCAGACATTTGTGACGATGGGGGGGGGGGGTTTTGAGAAATGTGACCTCACATCAAAATGCACAACTTTAAATATACATAGACAACACCTTCTACTTAATTAGACTTTTTAATAAATGTTTTCTCCAACAACATCAGAGTGCAGCGCACCATTAAATACGCACTACAATGACAATAGTTTAAAGCTATTTCAAGCATGTTTTATTTTTTTTGGGGGGGGGCAGAGCTTTGTGACGTCATATTTGAGGGGGGGTCTGACTTTTTGTCACGGGGGGGGGGTCAAAAATTGTCCAAAATCGCGTGACGTCATTTATGGACGGCCCCAAATAGACGAAGGGACAGAGGGATCGCACGTGGCGCGGTGCACGAGGGAGTGGTGTGGCCGGAACAACGCCCCGGGCCACGCTTTTTTCCCCAGTAAGCGATGTTTACTCACCGCACCAGGCACTTATTTGAGGCTGAGTCGACCTAGGGTGAGGCCCAGGACGGTTAGAGCATCGCCAATGATATTGGCCGTGAGCGGGAATCGCGAGGTTCGTAGCGCAGCGCGCTAACACCTACACTACCCACAACACTACACAAAGACAAAGATCCCCCGTATAGCCTTAACAGACTGTAGGGGCAAGTGCTGTTAGCGAGCACCTATGAAGGCCGGAACGGTACACGAGGGGGGGGGTGGTGGCCAGCACCACGCCCGACCGCCTTTGTCTCCCCAGTGACGATGTTTACACACCGCAGCAGGTACTAATTTGAGGCTGAATCGACCTAGGGGAGGCACAGGACCGGTTCATAGCGCAGCGCGCTAACCGCTACACTACCGCTCCCCACACAACAACACTACCCACAACACTACCCACAACACTACACACAACACTACACACACCTACCCACAACACTACCCACAACACTACCCACAACACTACACACAACACTACACACAACACTACCCACAACACTACACACAACACTACACACAACACTACCACAACACTACACACAACACTACCCACAACACTAACCCACAACACTACCCACAACACTACACACAACACTACACACAACACTACCCACAACACTACCCACACCACACTACCCACAACACTACCCACAACACTACACCACAACACTACACACAACACTACACACAACACTACCCACAACACTACACACAACACATACCCACAACACTACCCACAACACTACACACAACACTACACACAACACTACACAACAACACTACACACAACACTACCCACAACACTACACACAACACTACCCACAACACTACACACAACACTACACACAACACTACACACAACACTACACAACAACACTACCCACAACACAACCACAACACTACCCACAACACTACCCCACAACACTACACACAACACTACACACAACCACTACACACAACACTACACACAACACTAACACACAACACTACACACAACACTACACACAACACTACCCACACACTACACACAACACTACACACAACACTACACACCACTACACACCAACACTACCCACAACACTACACACAACACTACACACAACACTACCACAACACTACCCACAACACTACACAACACTACACAACACTACCCACAACACTACACAACACACAACAACACCCACAACACTACACACAACACAACACCCAACACCCACACCACCACAACACACAACACTACACCACACTACCCACAACACTACACACAACACTACCCACAACACTACACACAACACTACCCACAAACACTACACACAACACTACCCACAACACTACACACAACACCTACCCCACAACACTACCCACAACACTACACACATACTACACACAACCCACACACACACTCCCCCAACACTACCCACAACACTACCCACACCCCACTACCCACCACCACCTACCCACAACACTACCCCACCAACACTACACACCAACCCCCACTACCCACACTACAACAACACCCAACACCCCTACCCACACAACACTACCCCACACACTACCCCCAACACTACACACACACACACCCAACACAACCCCACAACCACACCCACAACACTACCCCACACAACCCCCACAACCCACCAACACACCCACAACCCACAACACTACCCACCACACCCCCCAACACTACCCACAACACCACACACCCCAACACCAACCCCCACCCCACACACAACACACACACAACCCACACACAACACACCCCCACAACCCACACCCCAACACTACACACAACACACTACCACAACACACACACACACCCACACACACTACCCACAACACCTACACAACACTACCCACAACACTACACACAACACTACACACAACACTACACACAACACTACCCACAACACTACACACAACACTACACACCAACACTACCCACAACACTACACACAACACTACACACAACACTACCACACACTACACACAACACTACCCACAACACCACACACACCACACAACACTACCCAAACACACTACCCACAACACTACCACAACACTACACACAACACTACACACAACACTACCCACAACACTACACACAACACTACCCACAACACTACACACAACACTACACACAACACTACCCACAACACTACACACAACACTACACACAACACTACCCACAACACACAACAACACTACCCACAACACTACCCACAACCACAACCCACCAACACTACCACAACACTACCCCAACACACACACAACACTACCACAACACAACACACCCCACACTACCCACAACACAACCCCCAACACTAACACAACCACTACACCAACACACAACACACTACCACAACACTACCAAACACCCACTACACACAAACACTACCCCAACACTCCACCCAACACTACACACAACACTACACACAACCCAACCCACAACACTACCACACACACCCACAACACAACACCACCCCCCCACACCCTACACCCACACACAACACACAACACTACACACAACACTACCCACAACACTACACACAACCCTACACCACACACCACACCCACACAACCCACACCCAACCCACACCACCCACCCCCCACACTACCACAACCCTACCACACAACACACACACCACCACTACCCCACAACACCACACCACACTACCCACACAACACACCCACACACCCACACCCACACCCCCCCCACCACCACACAACCCCACAACCCCCACACACACACACAACACTACACACAACACTACCCACAACACCCACCAACACTACCCACAACACTACACACACACCCACACAACCACTACCCACAACACACACCCACAACACTACACACAACACAACCCACACACAACACAACACTACACACAACACACACACAACACTACACACAACCTACCCACAACACACACAACACTACACACAACCACACACAACACCACAACTCCCACACACCCACAACACTACCACCAACACTACACACAACACTACACACAACACTACCCACAACACTACCCACACACCACAACACTACACACAACACTACACACAACACTACCCACAACACTACCCACAACACTACCCACAACACTACCCACAACACTACACCAACACTACCCACAACACTACCCACAACACTACACACAACACTACACACAACACTACCCACAACAACTACACACAACACTACCCCACAACACTACCCACAACACTACACACAACACTACCCACAACACTACCCACAACACTACCCACAACACTACCCACAACACTACACACAACACTACACACAACACTACCCACAACACTACACACAACACTACACACAACACTACCCACAACACTACACACAACACTACCCACAACACTACCCACTACACACAACACTACCACAACACTACCACACAACACTACACACAACACTACACACAACACTACACACAACACTACCCACAACACTACCCACAACACTACCCCAACACTACACCACAACACTACCACAACACTACCCACAACACTACACACAAACACTACACACAACACTACACACAACACTACACCCACAACACTACACACAACACTACCCACAACACTACCCACAACACTACACACAACACTACCCACAACACTACCCACAACACTACACACAACACTACCCACAACACTACCCACAACACTACCACAACACTACCCACAACACTACACACAACACTACACACAACACTACACACAACACTACCCACAACACTACACACAAACACTACCCACAACACTACCCACAACACTACACACAACACTACCCACAACACTACCCACAACACTACCCACAACACTACCCACAACACATACACACAACACTACACACAACACTACACACAACACTACACACAACACTACACACAACACTACCCACAACACTACACCACAACACTACCCACAACACTACACACAACACTACCCACAACACTACCCACAACACTACACACAACACTACCCCACAACACTACACACAACACTACACACAACACTACCCACAACACTACACACAACACTACACACAACACTACACTACCCACAACCCACAACACAACCTACACACAACACTACCCACAACACTACACACAACACTACCACACAACACTACCCACAACACTACCCACAACACTACA